>NW_026877100.1:0-21344 GCF_032173495.1 Musca vetustissima | reverse complement strand
ACCTGAAATAGTTGTATGTTTTAGTATCTACGAGGTGGAGACGACCCACACTAGAATAAGTTATTTAAGTTATATTTTTTGAAATGTCATATTAAAATTCATAAAAATCGAATATTTTTTTTCAAATTCTGTATTAAAATATTTTATATAATATATCTATTTATATTTAACGTCGATCAGACACGATCTATTAGAAATACAAAACATGCTGACGTTTGTGTCTTAAGTCTTTTGTTTTTTTTTTTTGTTTATACATATCAAACTCAACCCCCAAACATGTTCACACATAATTTAGAACCGAAGTATGTGTTAAATACCAATATTTAAATAAACAGCCATAAAAGGGTAAAAAAAAACACACACACACACGTATCAGCAATCAAACGCAGTCAATCAAAAACTTTCTCTTTTTTTTAACCGTTAAGACAACAAATTAATTTTCATAATTTAATTTAATAATTTCAACAAATAAAAAAACCTACCTGATTTGATTATTGTTTTTTTCGTTAGTTAATTTCTGTGTAATTGGGAACACTTCTTGTAATTCGGTACACCACACGACACTTCTCCACCAAAAGAACACCAGTTTTAACTGGTTAAACAAAAAGGTAATACTCTTTTTTTGTATTTTCCACTTCACAGTTAATTTTCTTTTCTGCTTCGCTTAGGGTTCACAATTTATTCGAAAAATGGTTTTGTTGTTTTCAATTTTTTAGGATGTCTTAACACGCTTAACAATTTCTTGTAACTGAAATTGTTATCGCCTTGAACTTGGCTTTATATATGCTGACCTATTTTTCTTGCCACTACCAGAGTTGGTTTGATAAACCGGCTCGAAGAAATGCAGACACAACCAAGCAATGTTATGCTGAGCTTAAAGCATGGCTTAAACATAAAACAGAAACATCAAAGGAAGAAAATCTAAAGCAAACATGTTGTACAACATGTTTGAGTTGGGCTGGGGTATTGGCGTAAGTACGTAGTAGTAAGAAAGCCATGATATGATTAACCAAAACGAAAAAGAATGAAGAAAGGCAAATAATGAAAGAAGCGAAAAAAACTGTCTAAGTATCAATGTGTAAGCCTCAATGTGTGCATTGTGCACGATCATGAGTGATTTATGCATTGCATGAAGGGACCTTGAGCGAAAACAATGCCTTTGTTGCATAGTTAAGTGCTGAAAGTGTTGTTGTATTTTTAAATGATTTTTCACTATGTGTGTGCGTGTGTTTTGATGTTAAGGGCCTTTCCCCGTGTAATCATCGCATCCATTATCTTAACACTAACAATTTGTATTCTTTGTACTGTTACAGTCGCGCGTGAGCAATTATTACTAATGTGTTGATTTGTTGTTGAAATCGTTGTTCGTTGTGCGAGTTGGAATTCTTTGTTATTAATATATTTTTATTTTTTATTGGTGCATCATATGAATGCCATAGATACTAAATAATTTGTCTGTGAATTAAATGGAATGTTAAAATCTATCCTATTTTGTTTTTCTAAATGGAAATGTAGCCTACATTTAAAGGCGTATTTCTAAAAAGAATAATATAATTATATGTTTTGAATATTTTATCAGATTTTAAATAATTATTTCAGAAACTCTACACTTAAAAATATAAAAAGTAATATATGTTTTAACATAATTTAATTGGAATAAAGTCTCAATTCCTACTTTAAGATAAGAAAATTATATTTCCGAATATATATAAATGATCGTCAGAACTCAAGTTTTGTATATAAAAAAAAAAATAATTGTAGCATTAATTACAATTACATAATCTGTGCGAAGCCTATATTTGGTTAAGTGGAGTACTTTTCAGAACTCATATTACAATTAAATCGGGCAAAACGATGTAATGGCTATTCATGTTACCATTTTTAAATTGTTGGTAACTAAAAAATTAAAAATATTATTGTTTTTATTCTTTTTTTATTTCATTGTAACAAAGCTTTTTGGAAATTCCGGTTGTAAGTGAAATACAATATTGCCCAAATCGCATAAAAATAATTAACGTATTATGTTACAAGTTATTTTAGAAACTTATATTGCTATGATTAGAGTTACTACTTAAGAAATTACAAATACAAATTTAAAAATGCGGAAGTCTTCACATTATATTCTTATTGTATCCAAAAATCATACATAATCATAATTTAAACCTAGCGTAAGAAATGTTAATCTTGTTCTATGTGTATAATATCGGACAGATGTATAATCATTGTCAGATCCTTGATATTAATTCGAACCAAATGAATGTGTTATCTACAATATATTCTAAAATTATATTTAAACCAGTAAAGAAATTAGGAAAGTCGGGTGGGCAGACTATATGATACCTTTTACACTTTGGTTATTCATTCAACAAATGCATCCTACAGACGTCGCATTTTTGAAGCACCATTCAAATGGATGAACTACGATATGTGATCTTTACCATCCCATTCTGCAACCTATACTAAATTTTTAATTTGAACAGATATCGAGTGGTTTGTTTACAATGGGAAAAAATTATATAAATTTATTAAAATCGGACGAAACTATTTATTTGAGCTATATCTAAATCTGAACCGATTTCAACAAAACTTGACTCATTAAGGAAAGTAATAAAGTCGAACGGGGCCGACTATATGATACCCTTCACCACTTTGGGTATATTCAACGGATGAATCCTAACCGACGTCGCATTTTTAAAGGACCAGTAAAATGAAATTGGATTCATAAACATGTCATTCTGCAACCGATACTAAATTTTTCATTTGGTCAGATATAGAAGCTATATCTAAATCTGAAGCGATTTTCAGGAAACTTAACACACATCATTCTATGCCTAATTCATTACGCTGTGTCAAATTTCGTGCAAATCGAAAGATTTATAGGGACATTGGTGGACCATTTACATAAAATCGGACGAAAATATATATGGGAGCTATATCTGAACCGATTTTCAGGAAACTTAACACACATCATTCTAAACATAATTCATTACGCTGTGCCAAATTTTGTGCAAACCGAAATATATATAGGGACTTTGGTGGACCATTTACAGAAAATCGGACGAAAATATGTATGGGAGTTATATCTAAAACTGAACCGATTTTCAGGAAACCTAAGACACATCGTTCTATGCCTAATTCATTACGCTGTACCAAATTTCGTGCAAATCGAAAGATATATAGGGTCTTTGGTGAACCATTTACATTAAATCATACGAAAATATATATGGGAGTTATATCTAAATCTGAACCGATTTTCAGGAGACTTCACACACATCATTCTTGACCTTATGATCCAAATCGGATCATAAATGCGACCTGTACTTTGTTCACAAATATACATGGACGGACGGACATGCGTAAATCGACACAAAAAGTGATTCTATGCATATGTTCAAAAGGAACTTTCTTTTGCCTGCTACAAACATATTCACAAAGACACAATACCCTGTACCACAGTGTGGTGAAGGGTTTAAAAATTTAGTGCCAATTGGTCTTCCTTTGGATATTTAAATTTGAACCGATTTCCACAAAACTTGGCACACGCTATTTTATAGTAACTTCGTGCACAATTTTGTGCTAATCGGGCTATTTTTGAGTTTTGGGGCACTATTTATTTAAAATCGGACCAATTTCAATAGGGTCCGTCCTTTAGCCAAAGAAATGGGCTGTGCCAAATTTCATCCAATTCTGATTATAAATGCGACCTGTACTTTGTTTTCAATTTATCATGGACGGACGGACATGAATTTTCGGTATGTTGAGGGTTTTCATCGCTTTTTTCAAAAATCGCTGCAATTTGTTATTTTTTAGTCGTATTTAGTAACAAATCGCTTTACCGGAAATGATTAATATTTTGGCCCATTTGGAGGATAGTCTCCATATACCCTTTACTCACTGTAAATATTATACACTTCACCACACTGTGGTACAGGACACATGGTTCCTTTTGACAATATTCATAGAATCACTTTCTAAGTCGATTTATGCATGTCCGTCCGTTATGATCCGAATTGGATGAAATTTGGCACAGGTCGTTTATTTGGCCCAAGGACGAACCCTATTGAAATTGGGAAAATCGGTTCAGATTTAAATATAGCTCCCATATTTTTAAGTGATTAATTTATACTCTTTCTTACGATTTATTTCTTCCGATTTAATGTAAATGGTGTACCAAAGTTCTTATATATCTTTAGATTTACACGAAATTGGGCATAGCGTACTGAATTGAGAATAGAATGATGTGTGAAAATTTTCTTGAAAATCAGTTCAGATTTAGATATAGCTCCCATATATTTGTTCGATGTAATGTAAATAGTTCACGCAAGTCCCTATACATCTTTCGATTTGCACGAAATTAGGCATAGCGTACTGAATTGAGACTAGAGTGGTGTGTGTTAAGTTCGGTTCAGATTGAAACATAGCTCCTATATATATTTTCTTCCGATTTGTTGTAAATTGTGCACTAAAGACACAAAGTTTGTCCGATTGCCACACAATTTTGTACAATGAACTATAGTAATATAAATTAATCCCTGGCAAGTCTCGTTGAAGTCGGTTCAGATTTAGATATAGCTTCTACATATATATTTTCGTACGATTTTACACAAAATTGACACAAATTTTGCACAATGTACTAAAGTTAGTATAACCTAGAAATTAGATATAGATTCTGCAACAAACTCCCCTGTTGGGTCCAATTGCACACAATTTTGCACAACGTACGGGAGATACATAACGTGTGGCAAGTTCTGTTGAAATCATTTCAGATTTAGATATAGCTCCTATATATAGTTTCGCCAGACTTTATGTAAAAGGTGCACAAAATACCCAAAGTTAGACTGTTTGCTACAAAATGTTGCACAACGTACTGATATTAATATAGCCTAACGTTTGCCATGTTTTGTAGGAATAGGTTCCTATTTAGATATAGCTTCCATATATAGTTTCGTCCGATTTGAGTTAAATTATACACCAAAGACCCAACGTTAGACCGATTGACACAAAATTTTGCACAATGTACTGAAGATAATATAACCTAGCATGTGAAAAGTTTTGTTGAAATCGGTTCAAATTTGGATAGAGCTACCATATATTTTTCTTCCGATTTTATGTAAACGATGCACCAAGAACTCAAAATGTGACCGATATGCACAAAACATACTGAAATTAGTATACCCTAACCTGTGACAAGTTTCGATGAAATCGGTTTAGATTTCGATATAGCTTTTATATATATTTTCGCATCGAAAATATTTTTGCAACGCCACGCAATGTCGGGTCTTAATTTAACAGTAAAAGTGCATCCTGTAGTGCTCTTCAAAGTTGTGGATGCCTATGAAAGACGCAACGCAGATTCAGATCGTGTTATTGGCACCCTATTGGGCCTTGTCGACAAAGGCGTTGTCGAAGTGACGAATTACTTCTGTGTACCTCACAAGGAACACGAGGCTGAACTTAGTTATGCTTTGGATTTGTATGACTTGAATCGTAAAGTAAATCCCAATGAAAATGTTATGGGTCGGTCGTTCACTCGACCGTTGATACTTCATTGCAAGGTGGTCGTATGGGTCTCTGTGCCTATGTCTGCATTCCATTGGGTGTTCCTGGTGGTAAGACCGGTTGTATGTTCACCCCTATCCCCGTTGAAATGACCTGCTACGAACCCGAGACTGTGGGATTAAAACTGTTGCAAAAGACCATTGGCAGCTCTGCACCACACCGTAGCATGGCAGTATCGCCTATGTTGGACTTGGCACAAATCTCTGAAGCCTCCACCAAATTGCGAGGCCTTTTGGAACTCATTCTGAAGTATGTTGAAGATGTTATTGCTCACAAACAGCCACCAGATAATGCTGTCGGTAGCCAATTGTTGGATCTCATTCATTCGGTGCCACACATGACCCATGAACAATTCACCCAGATGTTCAATGCCAATGTTCGTGAATTGTTGATGGTCATCACTCTATCTAATCTTATTAAGACACAACTCCAATTGAATGAGAAATTGACTTATTTGCCAACAAATTAAGCGGGATGGAGAGCATTAATGTATAATAGTTGTATTTTTTTAACAAGAGAAAATAACAGTAAAGGACGTTACGCGGTAGGAGGAAGTTGGATTAAGTGTTTTTAGTGGAAAATTGTAAAAAAACCGTATTATCTTATGTATAAACAAAATAAATTTTGTATGCACTTTTGTCCACTTCACAAGTAAATGGTGCACCAAACTCCTCATGTTTATCAGATATTTAATATTAAATTGATTTACATAATTTTGTTTCATTGTAAGAAAAAACTCCATGTCGGCCAAATGAAAAATTTAGTATAGACTGTAGAATGGCATGTTTATGGATCCAATTTATTTGTGCTGGTCCTTCAAAAATGCGACGTCTGTTAAGATTCATCTGTTGAATATACCCAAAGTGGTGAATGGTATCATATAGTCGGCCCCGTCCGACTTTATTACTTTCCTTACTGGTTTATTTTTATTTTGCACGCATAGATTGAAAAAATTCTTTATTTATTTATATTATTATATCCGATGTCTACTGTATATGATAAATTTTCATATTGATATACATATAAAACTCCTTCCTTTGCATAAACTTTTCTTACACTTTTCACTCAATTCACCTCTACAAAGCCAAACCAAAATCATTTATCATTAAAACCAAATCAAAACAAGCAACAACAAAAGTGATTGCCTTATTTGACTTCGAATCATTAAAGTGTTTATAATTCTGTCTAACATTATGATATTCACTTTCTTGTCATTATGTGTGTTACAGTTATTGCATGTTGCATGCAACATGTATTTTTCAATCCAAAGGTGAATATCTATCATTCATTTAATGTTTATGTCTTTATGGCTTTGCAGCAAGCAATTTAAAGAAAATCGTAATTTTTTGAAGTTTAAAGTTGAAATTATTGCATTTTATGGTCCACAGATTGCTAGCTACACTAATTTTATTTCGTTATCAATGATAATTTTGAATGACTTTTTCTTTTGTTTGACAGCGATAATCATAACATCAACAACAACAACAACACAACGACGAAGTGAAGAAAAAATAGAAAGTGTTCAACAAGAATTTATCAAATGTGGGTTACCAGATTTGTTTTTTTTTTTTGACTCTCAATCGTGTTTGGTTAATAAAGACGTCTGTGACGGCAGCTTTTTGTGTTGTGATTTATTTTTGTTCACACATTTTGGTAAATCTTTGGCTATTTCTTCTCTTTAAATATTTGTATAAGAAGGGTGGTAGTAGAGTTGTTAAAGCGGCTAATCCTACTTTGCCACAGGTTGCCGACGATTTTGTGGTTGGATCAATTGCTTGTCATCCAATTTGTTTTGTATCTGCAGATAATATTAGGGTATATCGTGTAATGCTACGAAACTATTTTTAGACTTTTGTTACTTTTTTTCAAGAACAGCACTAAATTAGAACAAACAATATAAATTCTTATATTTACTATAAAATTAATTCCAAGCACATGCCCTACTTAACATGTCAAAAAGTACTTCTCTTCTTGTAGCCAAGGAAACATGCTACACGTGTTAGCAAACATTACGGAGAGTAAATGACAATTTTGTATTAAATGTAAAATATTGTTATATGAACCAATTAACGCGTGTAAATAACGAAAAATGAGACAGGGCATAGATTTCGTTTAAATTTTCGTATAGATTTAAGAATTTTTTTAATATAATATATAGGGGTAGGTTTTGAAATAAATATTTTTTGATATACTATATAGGCGTATATTTTTAAACCAGTGAGCGGAGCAGTATAGTCGGACGGGGCCGACCATACGATACCCTACACAACTACCACGGAACTCATATTTTCTGCGGATGTTTATTCCGAGACTGGGCAATATTTCGTGAAATTTGCACCCTCTTGCCCGATTAGAGGTAAACAGCACCTCTTCCTCACACTGACATATTTTCCGAATATTACAAGCATTCAGTACAGCTATTGTCCAGATTCCCTTCACCGAGGGTTGTGTTGTGATGTTCAGCTTTCATTTGAGGTCTATAGATCGACTAGAGAATAACACAAAAAATTAAGTTTTCGGTCCACTTCATTCCAAAATTATTATGTGATCATCACCGAAAATTACGGAGCTACCTGTAAATATTTAGGTGTAACTCCCACATCCGAGCACATACAACAATATAATTGGTCTCAAGTTAAAGGTCAACCACTCCTCTAGGATATAATATCAACTTCTCGGGTATATGTCCTTCAGGGGCAAATATATACGCCATAGAATACAAATTTTGTCATTTTTCACACAAAAGTCAAGGTCCATTTGACCCGCTAAATATTGACCGATCTTTCTCCAAACTGGCATGCTTATTCTTTGGCCCGATCCGCTTCTCCATGCAAAATTTCACGATGTTCGGACCATTGTTGCGGCCTCTGGAGCGACCAGAAAAACCGACAAAAATTTAGTATTTGGTCCATTTCATCCCCTAAATATTAACCGATCTTTCCCAAAAACAATAGGGGTCTTCATTGGCCAGAACCCATCCTACATGCAAAATTTCGTGAAGATTGGTCCATAACTGTGGCCTGTATCGTGTTTACAAATTATAATGGACAGACGGACGGACGGACGGACACACATGTCTAGATCGACTCAGCTAGTCGAGATATGACGATCGGTATACTTAAAGGTGGGTCTAGGACCAATATTTCGCGGCGTTACAAACTTTTGGGGCTGCACAAAGCTATAATACCCTGACAACATAGTTGTGTAGGGTATAATAAATATTTTTTGTTATACTATATAGACGTATATTTTTAAATAAATATTTTTGTTGTATTATATAGGCGTAGATTTTTAAATAAATATTTTTTGTTATACTATATAGGCGTATATTTTTAAATAAATATTTTTTTAAACTATATAGGAGTATATTCTTAAATAAATATTTTTTGTTATACTATATAGGCGTATAATTTTAAATAAATATTTTTTGTTATACTATATAGGCGTAGATTTTTAAATAAATATTTTTTTATATACTATATAGGCGTATATTTTTAAATAAATATTTTTTTTTCTATATACTATATAGGCGTATATTTTTAAATAAATATTTTTGTTATACTATATAGGCGAAGATTTTTAAATATATATATTTTTTATACTATATAGGCGTAGATTTTTAAATAAATATTTTTTATACTATATAGGCGCAGATTTTTACAGGGTATTATTTGTTTTTAATCCGATTTGGACGAAATTTGGCACAAGTCACTTGTTTGACCCGAGGACCAAAACTATTGAAATTTGAGAAAATCGGTTGAGAATTAGATATAGCTTCCATATATATTTTCGTCCGATTTTATCTAAATGGTGCACCAAACTTCTAATATTTTTGGAATTGAGACAAAAGTCAGGTTTGATGTCTGTGGGGTTTTGTTAAAATGAGTTCAGATTTCGATATAGCTCCCATATATATTTTCGTCCGATTTTCAGTGAATGGTGCACCCCAAACTCCCATTTTTTCTGATTTAAATTAAATTTGGCATAACGTATAGAATTTAGACTAGGATAAAGTGTGTGAAGTTTCATTGTAATCGGGTCAGATGTAGATATAGCTCCCATATATAATCTCGTCCGATTTTAGGCGAATGGTGCATCAAACTCCAAAGGTTTGTTGGATTGAGACAACATATTGCGCAGTATCTCTATGTTCCAATGACCCTATATATCTCTCGATTTGCACGAAATTTGGCATAGTGTACTGAATTAAGCCTAGAATGATGTGTGCTACATTTCATTAAAATCGGTTCAGATTTAGATATAGCTTCCATATATATTTTCGTCCGATTTAAGGTAATTTGTGCACCAAAGTCCCTATATATCTCTCAATGTGCACGAAATTTGGCACAGCGTACAGAATTGACTCTAGAATGATGTGTGCAAAGCTTCGAAAAAATCGGTTCAGATTTATATATAGCTCCCATATATATTTTCGTCCGATTTAATGTAAATTGTGCACCAAAGACCCTAATATCTTTCGAATTGCATGAAATTTGGCACAGCGTATCGAATTGACTCTAGAATGATGTGTGCAAAGCTTCAAAGAAATCGGTTCAGATTTAGATATAGCTCTCATATATATTTTCGTCCGATTTAATGTAAATTGTGTACCAAAGTGTCTTTCAAATTGCATGAAATTTGACACAGCGTACTGAATTAACTCTAGCATAATGTGTGCTAAGTTTCGTGAAAATCGGTTAAGATTTAGATATATATTTTCGTCCGATTTACGACAAATGGTGCACCAAAGTCGCTATGTATTTTTCGATTTGCATGAAATTTTGCATAGCGCAGTGAATTAAGAGTAGAATGATGTTTGCTAAGTTTCGTGAAAATCGGTTTAGATTTAGATATAGCTCCCATATATATGTTCGTCCGATTTCTATTTACACGAAATTTGGCACAGCGTACTGAATTAAGCTTAAAATGGTGAGTGGTGAGTTTCGGCAAAAGCGGTTCAGATTCAGATATATATATATATATATATATATATATTTCGTCTGATTTAATGTAAATGGTACACCAAAGTCCGAATATATTTTTCGATTTGCACGAAATTTGGCATATAGTACTAAATTGAGTCTAGAATGATGTGTGCTAAGTTTCGTGAAGATCCGTTTAAATTTAGATTTACCTCCCATATATACTTTCCTCCGATTTTACATAAATGCTGCACCATATTTCAAATGTTTGTCCGATTAACGGGTGTGAGATTGAAATTAAATTTTTAACAGTGCTGCGTACCGAATAGCGTGTATCAATTTTGCTATAAATCGTTTTCCATAAATTTGTCCCCTGGTACGCAGACGACTCTAAATCTTCCCGAATGAAATTAAATTTAGCATAGGATGTAGAAAGACATGAGTCTATTCCTTCGAGGGAACATTGACATGCAATTGTTAGAATACATATGTACAATATACCCAAAGTGGTGAAGGGTATCATATAGTTGGTCCAGTCCGACTAGTTTTAATACCTGTTGCTAGTTTTAATACCTGTTGCTAGTTTTAATACCTATTTGTTGCTGAGTTCTGCGACTGACCCCCTATCATACCAATATACCTATTTGTTGCTGAGTTCTGCGACTGACCCCAATAAACACATATTTGTTACAATCCAATATACAGAGCCCATATGTATATGTACAACACGACTACTAAAGGCCAAAAATCGTTTGAACACATGAATATGGGTATGGGTAGGTACGAGTACATAGATAATTTGTGTGTACGTGTGTGTGTACATATTATTTGTATACGAAAAATAACAATAATCGGCACAAAATACTCCAGCACGTACTAAAGATGCCTGCCCATTTATGTAAAATTCTTCTTTACAAGGACATTCGTTATACGCCACCATCATCGGCAACAATACCCGAGACAACAAACAATAACAGTACCCATCCACCCAGTATCAGAAATTGAAAAACGGTTGCACAAACGTTTCATATGGGTGTGTGTGTGAAAAACAAACGAGTCGTACATGTGTAGTAGAACAAAAACAACAACGACTACACCAGCAACAACAAAAATTAGTTTAATCAGTGTAATAGGAAAATAGTTGTCGACGAGCTGGGTTTCTGGACTAAAAATTGAATGTTCGGTTGTAAGTAAGTATGTACAAATGTATGCTTATATGTACGTAGGCTGTATGTCTGTGCGGGTAAACGCGTGTAACACAGATGATGGTAAAGGAGGCACGCGCTACAAATTAAAACAACTCATAATTATACAAAAATACCCGAAAAAAATATTATTCGCACATGGCAGGTATGTCAATTGCGACAATATTATGTTTGGGATGGTGAAGTTTGGTAGCTGTTAGCTGGACAGTAAGTTGGTAGGCAAACGAGCGGGCGAGCAAACATGTGTGATGGACAACGTGACACAAAATATTTGGCGCCTATTTTGATTCCAAAATAAAAAAAATTATAATTAACACAATTGGGAACTGCATATTGTGTGTTAATAACATATAATATTTAAAACCAGTGAGCGGAGCAGTATAGTTGGACGGGGCCGACAATACGATACCCTACACAAATACCACCGAACTCTAACTTTCTGCGGATTTTTATTTCGAGCATGGGCAATACTGATAGTTGCACCCTCTTACCCGATTAAAGGTTAGCAGCGTGTGATGTTCGGCTTTCAATTGTGGCCTATAGAACGACTCGAAAAAACACAAAAAATTAAGTTTTGGGTCCATTTCATCCCAAAATTGTTATCAGATCATAACCGAAAATTATACGCGTTGTCCTTGACCATAACTGGAACCATATGGCAAATTTCAAAGCGATCAGCGCTATATTTGCGCCATCCAGTATGGAATGTGTTACTAAATAATGTCTGAATACGTAAGCACCTGTAAATATCAATTTAAAGGTCAACTACTCCTCTGGGATATACTATGAACTTCTCGGGCCTATGTCTTTTAGGGGTTCATATATACACGCCATAGAATACAAATGTTATAATTTTTCACACAAAAGGCCCGCTAAATATTGGCCAATGTTTATCAAAACAGGCATGCGTGTTCTTGGATCCCCTCGACCATGTAAAATTTCGCGATGTACGGGTCATAATTGCGGTCTCTGGAGTGACCAGTAAAACAATAAAAATTAAGTATTTGCTCCATTTCATCCTCTATATATTAACCGATATTTACCAAAAACAATAGGGGACTTCATTGGCCAGAACGCATCCGCCATGCAAAATTTCGCGAAGATTCGTCCATAACTTTGGCCTGTATCGTGTTTACAAATTATAATGGACAGACGGACGGACGGACACACATGAACCGATTTGGATGAAATTTGGCACAGCTCACTTATTTGGCACAAGGACGACCCTATTGAAATTTGTTCTGATTTAGATATAGCTCCCATATATATAGGTGTATGCGAAGTTTTGTGGAAATCGGTTCAGATTTAGATATGCCTCCCATATATAATATGGTCTGATTTTATCTAAATTATGCAATAAACTCCTAAGAATTTTCCGATTGATTTAGATAGTACATTAAGATATATCCCCTATATATATTTTCGTCTGATTTTATGGTGAACCGAGAAACCTACGTCTTGTCCATATACACGAGATTTATACATATTTCCATATACATTATTATATACATACAAAAGATTGACATTTCATAGATTTTTTCATAGATTTCAGAATGGTATGTGTATGGATTTTTTTAATTAGTTTAAATATCTATGTAGATCACACATTTAGTTTCGACCGATTCCATTTCCAATGGTCCTCTAAAGATTTTATGTCAGTTATATATACAGGGTATGGTATATATTAGCATCTCTTGTACGTATCCTAAGTGGTGAGGGGTATCATATAGTCGAAACGTCCAACTTTGGAACTTTCCTTACATATTATAAATTGTGCTTATGATCTTTTATATGTCTCCTCTACAGCAATCCCTTTCTCCAAAAAAAGTCGCATTTGAAACGAACCCTATTGCAAATTGGTAAAATCGGTTCGGATTTAGATTTAGCTCCCATTTATAGATTCATCCGATTGAGACAACAGTTTGAATAACTTTCCAAATTTATGTTAGAATCATGTGAGTAATGTTTTGCCGATATCGGTTCAGATTTAGATATAGCTCCCGTATATTTTTTCCCACGATTTAATATTTTTGACAGTGCACTATGCATCAGCATGAATCACCGAAGACCATAAGTCTGCTCCATTGACGCCAGGATGTTGCATAGATTGCAGAATTACATTTTTATCGATTGATTAAAATCGGTTTGTATATCTATATAGATCGTATATACAATTTCGTCCGATCAATGATTCTCCAAAAATGCTATGTCTATTTTATGGCACCTTTAACCAAAATTATTTGCGATGCTACTTACTATGGTGAAGGGTATCATATAGTCGGCCCGTATAACGTTTCTACTTACTTTTTAATTTAAAATCACAATAGGCTTATTATCGTCTTGGTGGTAAGCACCCCGGTTGGTGTCTTCACTCTTAGAGTGCATTATCCGCAAATCTTGATAATGATCGTATACAGCGTTGTCAAACATCATTTATGATTTTCCGATCATGTTGGTTGCTGTCAACGGTAAGAAAGAACACTGCCTTACCGACACAAAAAATCATTGCAATACGAGTTCTACTGCTTTAGTAAATGATCGCCTCTAAGATAAAGTCATGATCTTGTTATTTAATCATGATCTTGTTATTCAATCTCGGCAAATGTTAACATTTTCAACCAGTAAGAAAAGTAGTAAAGTCGGACTGGGCCGACTATATGATACCCTTCACCACCTTGGGTATATTCTACATATGTATCCAAACAGACGTCCCATTTTTCTTATATATCTATATCTGAACCGATTTCAGGGAAACTTGTCAGAGACTAGTTTGCATTACTTCAGTACGTTGTGTCAATCGGCCTAGCTATGGATCTTTTCATTCTAGCTTTAATTCAGTACCTAGCCTCGATTCAGTACCCTATACCAAAATTCGTGCAAATCGAAAGATATATAGGGAGTTTGATGTACCAATTACATAAAATCGGGCGAAAATATATATGGGAGCTATATCTAAATCTGAACCGATTTTCACGAAACTTTGCACACATCATTCTAGACTTCATTCAGTACGCTATGCCAAATTTCGTGCAAATCGAAAGATTTATAGGGACTTTGGTGCACCAATTACATAAAATTGGGCGAAAATATATATGGGAGCTATATATAAATCTGAACCGATTTTTCCGAATTTCAATAGGGTTCGTCCTTGGGCCAAAGAAATGAGCTGTGCCAAATTTCATCCAATTCGGATCATAAATACAACCTGTACTTTGTTTACAATTTAGCATGGTCAGACGGATGGACATGCATAAATTGACTCAGAAAACGATTCTATGCATATTCTCAAATGGAACCATGGGCCTATCTATGCACAAAGACATAAACAAACATATGCACAAAGACATAATACCCTGTACCACAGTATGGTGAAGGGTATAAAAATTGCCCCCTATTATGTTGGACACTACATCATTTATAAAGTCATTTTGTCATTATGGACATCTCTACAGAATTATGTGTAAAGATATATACTGGTATTGGTAGTCCAGTACTGTTCCCTATTACTGCACAACACTACACTAGCAAATCATTTCAGATGCGAAATGTAATCAGATGAATATAAAAGCAAATACTACAGCATCAGCAGCCGCAGCCGCAACAACAACAACAACTACAATGGAAACATACCACGCTCGAAAGAATCACATTCACCCATGGCCATTCTGTAAATAATGAAAATGAACAAGAATAATGACAAAAGTTCATTTATAAATAACTAACGAAAAAAGAAAATAATAACAACTACAACAACAACAATTGAGACTACAAACTGAATGTAATTGGAATAACCTCCAAAGATTCCTAGAATACATACCGACATAATTGTAACACACAATTTTGATTATGCATACACTCACACACATCTGTATGTACATATGTAACTATAATCAGTGGAGCAATGTGTATGTGTGTTTGTATCTTGATAGCAATAGATATATGCATTTGTGTGTAAATATATGTATGATATAAATTTTTCTTGGTGTGTTGTTGTATTTTTTTGTTTTTGTTAAAAATGTATTAAAACAAAAAATGCATAACAAAATACCACAATATTATTATTGTTTGATTTCATTTAGTACTAAAATAATAACCAGTGAGCGGAGCAGTATAGTCGGACGGGGCCGACCATAGGATACCCTACACAACTACAACGGAGTTCTAACATTCTGCGGATGTTTATTCCGAGCCTGGTCAATATTTCATGATATTTGCACCCTCTTCCCCGATTAGAGGTCAACAGCACCTCTTCTTTACACTTACATATTTTCTGAATATTACGAATATTTAGTACAGACCTTCTAATGGTGATGTTCGGCTTATGATACAAAAAAAATTAAGTTTTCGGTCCACTTCATCCCAAAATTACCGATAATTATGGGCGTTGTTTTTAACTATTACTGAAACCTCATGGAAAATTTCAAAGCGATCAGCGCTATAAATCGATTCAAAAAAATACAAAAAAAAAAAATAAGTTTTCGGTCCACTTAATCCCAAAATTATTATCTGATCATCACCGAAAATTATGGGCGTTGTCCTTGACCATAACTGGAACCTCATGGAAAATTTCAAAGCGATCAGCGCTATAAATCGATTCGAAAAAATACAAAAAAAATAAGTTTTCGGTCCACTTCATCCCAAAATTATTATCTGATCATCAACGAAAATTATGATCGTTGTCCTTGACCATAACTTGAACCTCATGGAAAATTTCAAAACGATCAGCGTTATATTTCCTCCCTCTAGTGTGGTAATGGGTTAGTGAATACGCAAGCACCTGTAAATATTTAAGTGTAACTCCCACATCCGAGTACATACGACAATATAATTTGTATCAATTTAAAGGCCAACCTCTCCTCTTGGATATATTATCAACTTCTCGGGTCTATGTCCTTCAGGAGTAAATAAATACGCTATATAATACAAATTTTGTAATTTTTCACACAAAAGTCAGGGCCCATTTGACCCGCTAAATATTGACCGATCTTTATCAGGCATGCTAATTCTTTAGCCCGATCCCCTTCTCCATGTAAAATTTCGCGACGCTCGGGCAATAATTGCAACCTCTGGAGCGACCACAAAAACCGACAAAAATGAAGTATTTCGTCCATTTCATCCCCTAAATATTAACCGATCTTTTTCAAAAACAATAGGGGTCTTCATTGACCAGAACCTATCCTACATGCAAAATTTCGTAAAGATTGGTCCATAACTGTGGCCTGTATCGTGTTTACAAATTATAATGGACGGACGGACACACATGTCTAGATCGACTCAGCTAGTCGAGATATGACAATCGGTATACTTAAAGGTGGGTCTAGGACCAATATTTCGCGGCGTTACAAACTCTTGAGGCTGCACAAAGCTATAATATCCTGACAACAGAGTTGTGTAGGGTATAATTAAAATTTAAATGTAGGTCAATTTTGTAATAATAATAGGCTTTACTTAAAAAATAAAATAAACATGTAAATTGCTTGGAAATCTGTAAAATTCCTGAGAAATAATCTTTAGCATGAAAATTATTTCTGCTAAAATGTTTGAGAGTATGCTCTTCAACATTAATTTATATGTATATATATATATATATATATTGCATTTTTTATTTGCTAATTGAAAAGATTTCAAGTCCAATTCATTGAACCATTAATTAAAAAAATCAAAAAGTCATTTTTATCATAAGGGTTGAGTAAAAAAAAAAAAAATTAGGAAACTAGTAAAGTCGGACGAGACCGACTACATGATACCCTCCACCTCTTTGGGTATATCCAACCGATGGATCCTAACAGACGTAAATTTTTTGAAAGACCAGGGACAAAATTATGTAAATCAATTTAAAGCAAATATATATATGGTGGACTTTGGTACACCATTTACATTAAGTGAACCCCCTCCATTCTCGATTTAAATTTTTCAAGGTTTTCAATGGGCTAGTAAATCAATACCAATGCTTGTTAATGTTTGTAACTTTGCACATATATATTTGAAGATTTAAAAGAGAAGAAAAATAATTTATAAAAAATTTTGTTATGGTTTTTTGTTGTTTTTTGTAATTAAAGAAAAATCCTTATTTTTGATGGCGGGCATGATAACTCCCCACTGAATCATCGGATTCCGAAAATTCCAACGGTGTTAGAAAAACACATGTCTGGCTCTCGTATGAACTAGGATTATTGACTTCGCTCTAAAATTAACAAAATGGTGGACCTTTGAAAAAATATTTTTTTAAAAATCGATGATTTTTTACCAAAAACCAAGTTAAAAATATAGAAGATCTTCACCGATTGACTTTATCCTAGTTCATACGATAGCTATACACTCACAGAGAAACGTTTAAAAATTTGGAATCGATTGGATCATTAGTTTTTGAGTTATCGTGCCCGCCATTCACAAAAGAGAAAAAAAAAACGCGTTTAAAGTTTGCGAAGCCCTTTAGCCGTCACTTGATGCTGACACAATAAATCGGCTATATCTTCAAGAGTTCTTGAGATTTTCTCTTAAAATTTTGTAGGGACGTTCTTGAAATAGTGTAGATTCGAATTAAATCAAAAAAAAAATTTTGACCCCGAGAATGGGGGGGTCCCCTTAAATCGGACGAAAATATTTATGGGAGCTATATCTAAATGTGGGCCGATTTTCAGGAAACTTAACACATATCATTCTAGACCTAATTCAGAACGCTGTGCCAAATTTCGTGCAAATCGAAATATATGTAGAGACTTTGGTAAACTAATTACCTACAGGTCGCATTTTTGATTCGAATTGGATGAAATTTGTCACAGCTCACTTATTTGGCCCAAGGACGAACCCTACTGAAATTGGGAAATATCGATTTAGATTTAGCTCCCATATATATTTTCGTCCGATTTTAGGTAAATGGTGCACCAAAGTCCCTATATATCTTTCGATTTGCAGGAAATTTGGCATAGCGTAGTGAATTATGTCTAATATGTTAAATTTCGTGAAAATCGGCTCAGATTTAGATATAGCTCCTATATATAGTTTTGTCCGATTTGATGTAAATGGTGCACCAAAGTCCCTATACATCCTTCGAGTTGCACGAAATTTGGCAGTATTTTTAAGGTAATATATTTTCAATAAAGGTGCACATTTTGAAAAATTCCCGCATAAAGGTCGCTACTAATTTTCGGTATTTTTAAATTTAACTGCATATTCCCAAAGTTAACGCAGCTTCATTGGCATTCTGAGTTCCTAGTGTATTCAGGCTTCATATAATGGTAAAAGAACAAAGGTATTTTAATGACAGTGGGTCCTTGCGGGCTGAAAAAACATATTTGCCAAAAGTTTTCAATATAGGTCCATACTTTGGTTTCGTAGAAGGAAAAAAACCTCCGTGCAGAAAATAGTTATCATGTAAAGGTCCTGACCGATTAAAAAAAAAAAAATTGAATGCACATCACTTGCTGCAGGATATAAAAATTCGGCCCAGCCGAACTTAGCAACTTTTTTACTTGTTTCAAGAATTTCTATTTCAACATCTATCCTTATCATGAAATTAAGGGTAAAAAAATTCGGCCCAGTCGAACTTAACAACTTTTTTACTTGTTTCAAGAATTTTTATTTCAACATCTATCCTTATCTTGAAATTAATTTTAAGTGATTATTTATACTCTTTCGAGTCGAGCTTGATGATCTAAGTTTTGCAATGAAAAGGAAAGCCAGGAGAAGAACCTACGTACCCACCATTATGCGACGCGTTTCGCCGTTGGTTAAGAGGCTTATCAGGCATATTGGGCTATGTGGCTTTACAAAGGTCGTACGTTGATAACTTGTATTTATTCCGTCTTGAAATAATATTAGTATTGGATATCTTATACACTTGAATATTGATAAGGATAACCAAATATGTTAGACCCATCAATATTTTGTTTTATGGTTCCCTAAAAAGTTTGACTGTAAATTATTGTTTATTACATTTCATAAAGTTCGTCAAGTTCATATCTGTTTTTTTTTTTTCAAAATTCCTGTCCTTTTGAATAATGCCAGCAATGCAAAGCCAATACAAAAGAACAGTTGGTCGTAGAAGGACCTTTGCAGGCAACGGCTGTTGTTGCAGTTTCACAAAATCAGCAACAACGATAACAACAACAACAACAAATCTTAAATAAATTACAAACAATTTATTGTTTAAAAGTCAATAAAAATGTGGATACGATAAATTTTAATGTCATGATAAAGGCATAAACGAAACAAAAATAACAACAACAACAGCACTGCTGGAAATATCATCATCGTAAGCTTTGAAACTCATCAATGACATAAACAACTGTTGAAGTTGTCACAAAGGAAATAAATATTTTTTGTCCGTCCGATTTTTTGTGATGATGAGCGGACGACCTAGAAAAAAAAATGGCTAGTGAGACCTACAATGGTTTGGCTTCCATTTGCTCTTTCCTTGCCATCGACCGACCACCCCTATCAATTTTACCCCTTCTTTTTGTTGTTGCTTTATATTTTCGTTTTTTTTTTGCATACTTAACCTGTTTAGTTTCACTTTTTGTTGCTAGCAACGTTATAACGATGCCAATACATCATATTCCGTCATATAATGGCGGAAAAAGGGATATAAAAGAGAGAGAAACAGAGGGAGAAGAAAAATTAAATTTAATATCCATCATATTTGGTGAGTGTGTGTGTTCGCTAAAAGGAAGCCAGCATATTTTGCTGTTGTTCGATTTTGTGACACCTAAAACAGATTTGAGTAAAAAGTATTTAATTGATGGAGGAGGATATATAATGGAAAGGATCAGGCAATATATAATATTAACATTAAACAAGGTTCAATATATCTTGACATTGAAGAATTTCCAGAATGTAAACATAAAATTGCCCCTTTAAATTTAAAAACCAGTGAGCGGAGCAGTATAGTCGGACGGGGCCGACCATACGATACCCTACACAACTACCACGGAACTCTAACTTTCTGCGGATGTGTATTCCGAGCTTGGGCAATATTTCGTGATATTTGTTCCCTCTAGCCCGATTAGAGGTCAAGAGCACCTTTTCCTTACACTCACATATTTTCCGAATATCACTCATATTTAGTAAAGCGCTTCTAGTTAATTGTCCAGATTCCCTTCACCGGGGTTGTGTTGTGATTTTTTGGCTTATTATTGGCATCGACTCGAAAAAAACACACAAAAAAATAAGTATTCGGTCCACTTCATCCCATAAGTATAATCTGATCATCACCGAAAGTTATATGCGTTGTCCTTGACCATAACTAGAACCTCATGGAAAATTTCAAAGCGATCAGCGCTATATTTCCGCCATCTAATGTGGTAATGGGTTACTAAATAATATCTGAATACGTAAGCACCTGTAAATATTTACGTGTAAGTCCCACATCCGATCAATTTAAAGGTCAACCACTCCTCTTCGATATAGTATGAACTTCTCAGGTTTATGTCCTTCAGGGGTAAATATATACGCCATAGAAAACAAATTTTGTAATTTTTTACACAAATTACAAAGTTTGACCCGCTAAATATTTTCCGATCTTTGTCAAAACAGGCATGCTTATTCTCTGGCCCGATCCCCTTCTCCACGCAAAAGTTCACGGTGTTTGGGCCATAATTGCGGCCTCTGGAGCGACCAGAAAAACCGATAAAAATAAAGTTTTTGCTCCATTTCATCC
>NW_026877099.1:0-21428 GCF_032173495.1 Musca vetustissima | reverse complement strand
TATCTTAATTATTTTTTTATTGCATTTGGGCGCCATCTACTAAAACGTTCCTATAATCATGAATAGTTGTGGTTTGTGTCATTGCTAAATTTATTATCATATTCACCATATACAGTTTATAGGACATTTTAAATACATATGAAATAACCACAGTGCATAGTTATTCGCTTGTCCAATAGATGGCTAATTTTAGAAATCAACGATTGTAGGCTTTGAAAGTTCGTACTTATGCGTGCTAAATGGTACTAAATTTGTTACAATTTTAATTTTGGATTTCAATTTTGGAATCAGGATCACTCTTAGGATGTAGGATTGGGGTATGATGAAGTTTTGGAAATTTCTTCCTATCTGTCCTAAATGACACTGAATTTGGTACAATTTGGATTTAGGGTGAACCGATAGGGCTGGAATCCTATATTTTTGCACAGCATAAGTCTTGGTACCCCTGGAGAAAAATAATGAATTATTTAATATTACTTAATTTTTACAATTAAATTGGCTTACTTAACATTTGGTAGGATATCCCTTGAGTTTTAAAACTTCATTCAATTGTTCGGGCATTGAGTACACAAGTTTTTTTGTGTAGTCCGACGATCATTTACCCCATTCTGTCAGAAGTATTTCTTTGAGTTGGGCCTTACTGAAAATTGTATAATTTCGGATTCGTTTATCTAGATGCTCAATAGGATTTAAATCGGGGCTTTGTGGAGGTGTTATCAGCTTGCGTGGTGTATTGTATACGATCTAATTCTTAACGTCAATAGCAGTATGTTTTGGATCATTGTCCTTTTGGAAGTAATAATTATTACGAATGTTGAGTTTTTCAGCACTTTGATTCAAATTTTGGTTCAAAATATTCATGTAAACTGTTTTATTCATTATTTCCTCAATGAATACCAAATTGCCAACACCAGTTGCTGACATGCATCCCCATACCATTACTCCACCCCTCCGTTTTATAATCATTTGCAAATTCGACACGCTTCTTTCAGTTTGTTTTGTTAACAAGTGGTTTTTTGCGGGCAGTGCGAGCATTGAATCCACACTTCTTGATCCATCTACGTACCGTGTCTGCTGAAACTGCTTTCCCAAATGATTCTTTTAAGACTGCAGCGATTTCAGGAGCGCTGCTAAATGGATCTTTTCAATTTTTTTTCTTCTCTGGTGTTAAGCTTCCTGGCCTGATCGCGGTTTATTTTCAATTATATTATCTTTTTTGTATCGATTAACCACTTTTTGGACTGCTGATTTGGTTATGTTTATCATTTTACATATTTCGGAATAGGATTTTCCCATTTCGTGGTTATTAATTATTGAAGAAACTCGAAACAACAAGATTTACAATAATGTTGGCTACTCCTTGTTTAGGAACTACTACCAGCTTATGATCCGAGTCCATCAACTTGGACAAGCGTGGGTAATGATCTTAAGCCTTCAGTATTCGCTTAAACGAATTAGAGTCGGGGGGTCCAGACTCGGAATGTAGCGATTTTATTGAAACTTGTAGAGTTGGGTAGTTCCGGAACGAACTAGTTCAATGGAACTATTCCGAGAAAGGAACGATGGGAACTAGTTCCAGCTCTTTAATTAATATAATTGCTTTTTCTGATATCGTTCCTTTTTGATCTTGTTCTTTGATATGGATCAAAGGTACTATATGGAGCAAAGGAACTATATGGATCTAAGGAACTATATGGAACAAAGTAACTATAAAGAGCAAAGGAACTATATGGAGCAAAGGAACTATTTCGAGTAAATAAACTATAAAGAGCAAAGGAACTGTATGGATCAAAGGAACTATATGGAGCAAAGGAACTATATATGGAAAAACAAAAAAATGAAAAAAATTAACGATGAAAGAGAGAGATTCAAAGGAACTATGTAGGAGTCGGAACTATATTGGGCAAAAGAACTATTTGGAGCAAAGGAACTATAAAGAGCAAAGGAACTATGTGGATCAAAGAACTATTTGGAGTAAATAAACTATAAAGAGCAAAGGAACTATAAGGAGCAAAGGAACTATATATGGAAAAAGCAAAAAACAAAAAAAAAATCAACGATGAAAGAGAGAGAGAGATTCAAAGGAACTATATAGGAGTCGGAACTATATGGAGCAAAAGAAACTGTATGGAGTAAAAACTATATGAAGCAAAGGAACTACATTAAGGAACTAGTTCCTTTTTAAAAAAGGAACGAGAAAGATCGATCCGCTAAGTGAACTAGATTGCCCAAGTCTAGAAATTTGGGTATGCTTAAGTACTACATTTAAGAAGCGAGATTCTAATCTAGTATTGGTTGTATAAACATGTAGTAATATCAGAGATGTAGTTTTTGGTACTATTTACAAAATATTTACATAGTTAGCCGTTAATTTCAAATGTTTACAACAGAGTTGAATTTTGGTGTTTAAATGATCAATAAATTATTATTATTTTTCGCTCTTCAATAGTTAGTTATTTTCTAGACATTTTAACAAAATACTTGCTTTCGCTTGATGCACTAAGCAAATGCTTTTGAAAATGTGGAAAGTACCGTTATTTTTTAAAAGAGAATTTGACAAAACTCTAAATAGTTTCCACCTATTTAACTAAACGATTTTATCACATAAATGATGTGTAATATCAGCTGTGACCAGGGGTACCATGACTTATGCAGTTCAAAAATTTGGATTTGACACGTTCTCGATTTTTTTATGGTTTGTTGGAACAAATAAATGAAATATTACTTTCCCCTGTTGTAGTATAGGAGTGAATACATATAATAAAAATAATTGTTTTAAATTTTGCAAATTATTTTTTGAGTAATTACTGAATGTTTTTTTTATTTGTATGGGGTACCATGACTTTTGCTGCTCACTGTAAAAGTTTTAGAAATTAGTACGTTTTTCTCGAATCCCGCTTTTGAACCCATAAAACTGGTAAAAAAAATTAATCAAATTTAGGTGAATGCAAAAGAAAATGGCGTTCGTTTTGTAAACTTCTTACTCGAAAAATGTGTCCGAGTAAAAATGGTAAACAGGAATGCCAACTGAGTTATGTTGATTTTAAAGTATTACCATCCAATTTGGGCATATTTACTAGATTTGCGTTCCCGCACTTTTCAAATTATTTTGTACTAGGAGAGCGATTTTAAATAGTTTCCCTTTTACTAGCTTTACTGTTAAAAAAGTACTGGAACATACCAAATGTGTACTAAATGGTACTACATTTAATAAAATTTGCATTTGTGTGAGCAAATAGCGCTCGAATTAAAAAACTTTTAATTATTATTGGAAATATATACTACAAAATAACGAAATGTAATAAATGGTACTAAATTTAGTAAAGAGCTAGATTTCTGCTATGGTAAGAATTGACGTGTAGTATTCAGATATGGAGGCAACTGTCTCTTAATTTTCTATGTTAAGACGTGGTTAAGTAAAGTAAAAAAATTCAATATGTTTCAAACTCCAATTGCAATACTTAAAATTATTGAAAAAAATTGCATTAATTATTGTAGGTTTACGGGGAAAATTCATCACGCTATATTATTATTATACTGATTTTCATGCTGAAAACCATTTTTCAGCCCCCATATCCTCCCGCAATAAAACCAATTATTATTCATTTTATTTTTTGCATTATTTATTTAATTAGATTTGCATGCATTTTCGATATATATATATATATATATATTATTTTTTAATCGTTATTAATTTTTCTAAATGAAATCGTAAAAAAGATTTCCATGATTATATTTTAAACTAAGGGACAAGCCTAGCGGAACTTGTTCGTACATACAGATATAAATACTGGTGCAAATACAAATACAACTAAGTAGTTACTACAAAAGTATGTAAACGAGTATATGATTACTTTTTTGTTGTTGTTTGAGAGAGAGACAGAAAAAAATCTTATCACTATATAAGGATTGGGTGTATCACTTGTTGAGGATACAGAATGACCTCATTGACTACAGAGGAATGGGGATGGGATAAAAAATACTTAGCGATTCCATTTCATATATATGGAGGAAATGGACCTCAGCTGTGAACTAAAAACTACGAGGTAATTTGTACATAAAAATAAATACAGGTTTTTGGGGCTAAAATATCTCGGGGTGTAAATGTAATAGGTGGTGAATACAATTGAATATAAATTGTCTTAATGACAAAAATAATAATAAAAAACAATATAGTATTCTAATTATTTGTGCATAATATTATTATTCATCATCCAAACGTATGGCATGGTTTACATGACCACCACTAGCCTCTACAGCGATGGCTTGGACCAATTCAGGATTTTGTGGTTTTTGTGTAGGGACGACTAAGGCTGGCACGGTTTTGGTATCTCTTGGTAAATCGCTACTTCCGTAACTCCTTTTCATATGGCATGTATTCTGGGCTGAGTTGATTTTCAATACGCGACGCTTTTGTACACAATTCACAATGGACGATATCAGAAGTCCCAAGGCCAGTGTCAGTAGACAGCCTATCATGGAATACCACATATAGCTGAGTTTAAATATGGGCCAGTCTCTGCAAGAAAAAAAGAAACAAAAAATATTAAATTTCAATTTTTCCACATTTCGAATCAAGCACAACTTACGTAAATCCAGTCTCTGCAATTTCCACAGCCTCCCTGCGCACCGCAGCTGAGGAAATCAATGTCTGTGTTGCATTCACCAAACAATCACAATTCTCCACAGACAATGGCAGATCCTCAGGATCGACATTGGAAATTTGAGCCACCACACCAATAAAAATGACAATAACCAATGAGACGATGCCACCATAGAAGGCACCCTTGGTATTGGCACTCTTGAAGGCAATGCCCAGAACAAACAGACCCAAGGTAACACCACCAATCAGACCATTTAAAGTCAAGGTGGCTTGCAGTACACCACCCAAACGTTCCACAATAAATACCAGACCAAAGGACAGAATACCAAAGCCCAAGGACATCCATTTGGCATATAAGGCTCCCTTATCGGGGGAGATTTTAATATTCATGCCATTTACCAGCAAATCTTCACATGTCACAGCTGACAACGAATTCAAGGCAGAAGCAACAGTTCTACAACAATAGAAAATTATATAAATAACAACAAAAACAGAGAATAATGTCTTGGCAACTTACCCCAAACTTGCTGCAAAAATTCCAGCCACAAATATACCAGCCATCGTGTAAACATGTTCATAGGTACTAATAATATAGAAAGGCAACAATTGATCTGCAGCTGTAATACGTCCGGCCGTCAATGGATCACAATCGGCATAATGATTGAAAACCATTAGGCCCGTATAGAAATTCAGCAAGAATACAACAACTAAACCCAAAATTGCAAAACCCAATGCAATGCGAGCCAATTTCAAAGATTTCAATGACATGCATTTCTGCACCGATGCCTGATTGGTGCAAAACAGCGAAGTCCAATAGAAGAAGCCGCCAATAACCACAGACCATACGGTGTGACGGGTTGTTGGATCCATATTGAAACTGAAAAACGAGAAGAATTTAAAAAAAAATATTAATAAAATCCTACAATAGTTATGATAGGCGTATACGTAATGACAAAACGTATACGCACTAAAGTACAAGGGGGAATGGAATTATAATTATCTGCTGAAAATTTTTAAAAGAAAAATGTGAAAATGTGGCGGGGAAAAATCTGTTAAAAGCAGATGGGTTGAGAAAAGGGTGTTTAAAAAAATCTCCATATTTCTCAAGTAGAATATTTTTGAAGAAAAAGTACATTATTTTGGGAATTATTTATGATGTAGACTTCTAAACGTCACATTATACCGAACTCAAGTGAATTGTTGATAAAAGGGTGTGCATATTTGAAAAAAAAAAAATTAAAACATTTTAAAAAAACTGTATGGGATTTTTTATATCCTGAGAACCCGAAAATTTCAATTTTATATATACAGCTGCGGTGGTTACATATATTCGTATTTAAACAGGAAAATTAGAAATCAGTTAATTAAATATTTTATACAAGTTTATTAAAAGTTCTTCTTGAGATTTTGATAAGCCTCTTAAGAGTAGAAAATTTAATTATTTTTATTTCTTATTTGTTATTATTTCCTTATTGTTATTGAAACATCCAAAGTAATGTTAATAAAAGTGTCCCTTAAACATTTTGGTAGTACTATTATGCGTATAAGTAATGATAACAATTATACGTATGAAAGTACGGACAACAAATAAATTAATAAAGTAAAATATAACTTAGTTGTGAATTATCATAGTTCCGGCAATGATAATAGGCGTATACGCGATGAAAACAATCGCCCATGTGACATGTTCCGAGAGTTTTTGAATTCCCATACTTTTTTAAATTCCCATGTTGTGCAAAATGGTGTGCTCAATTTCGAGCGAAAGTGCAACTCGAAAGCATAGCTGTATTCAATATGTTGCGAAATGTGTTCAATAAAAAACATATGTTTCATTGGAATTTGCAATTTGTTTACAAACAAAATTAAGAAAAAATATGCCTGCTGGCTTATTAATTGCCCTGGTTTCTACCAGAAAAAGTCTAATGATACTGGAACGTGTTAAAATAAGAATTTATGGATATTTTGAGAGAAGTGGGTCCTTTCATACACAAGGGTGCCATTCCCGAAAGCCTCCAGTTAGCAGGTATCTTAAGATTTCTGGCTGTTGGTGGGTTTCAGAGGGTAGTGGCAAATGATTTAAATATAAGTGTTGATCGCACAACAATGTGTAAAATATTGTGGAGAGTAATGAAAGTCCTGAAAGACAAAGTGTGTGCAAGCTGTGGACAGCTGCAGACCAGGATCCAGCCATGATGCTTTTATTTGGCATATGAATTCAGCTAGGCAGCATTAACAAAAGGGGAAATGGTACGCAAAATAGTTGGTTTCTATGAGACAGTGGTTACGCTTTAGAAAAATTTTTTGATGCCCTATAAACAAGAGGAGCATGGATCTTCTCAACATCGATATAATAAAGTGCACACATCTGCAAGAAACATAATTAAAAGGACTATTGGAAATCATAAAAGTAGATTTTTTATAGATTCTATTTTTATTTGATCATATGGTGGTTGAGTTGCCAAATTGATCTCAAAAATGTTACGCGCTGGGAAAATGTTTCACATTCGAGCAAATTCGAAATGCAGCACATGGGCGAATAATACGGTTTAAACCACCAGAAACAATTTATGCATAAGTAATTTTCAAAAATTCCAGCAGTGATAACAGGCGTATAAGTGACAACAGCAATTATACGTTCTAAGGTACGGAACTAAAACAAAGAATATAATCGGTTTATAATATCCACGGTGAGTTAAACATGAGTCGTTATTGCTCTCATGAGTGAAAACGCTTTTTTTAACTCACCGCCACCGTCCTTTTAAAAGAACACCAAAAATTACAATACTACTGCTAGAAAACTGCCGTCATCTCAGTGAATTTCTACAAATTATTATATTTTATTATTGTATCTCATTCAATACACTCCTAACTAATTTTTATCCAAAAATAATTATTTATAAATAAAATATTAAAGTTTAACAGGATTAAGTTAGTTATGAACAAAATGTCGCAAACCTAATTTTAAGATTTATTTCTTAACAAATTTATGAAAATTCGAAGGAATACGACAGACAACAACTTGCACTTTTCAGTTAATTCAAAAACACGAATTTAACTTTTAAAACTTTAATATTTTATTTATATATAATTATTATTGGATCCAGACCAATAATTTTTTTGGTGCGTATTTTTTTAAATCTTCTATTGGTTATTCCCAAGACAATAACCCAAAAATGTCACTCAATATTACAATAACACCCAATAATTGAATTGTCAACTTCTAAAATGGATACAAAACTGTATGAAATTTCTTAAAATATGAATGTTATTCAATGCGTATAAGTAATAACACTAATTATACGCACTGGTGTCCTGGAATAAAAGTATAAGAGAACACGTAGAAAATGTCCTTAATTTAAAATTTTTAAATGTATTTGTAGTTTGATGTTATTTACTGTAGATTTCACTAGCTTTTGAGGATATATTATGTGCCGAAATTGGAGTTTATATTATTTTGTCTAATTTAAATTTTTCAGCGTTATTGGTTGGTAAATTGTGCGATTGTTAATTAGGTTAGGCTAGTTTATAATTATTATGATTTGTAAGAATTTATAGTCGTGTCATATATAAAACGATGTAATCTCGTTTGGCTATCATATTATACATAAAGGAATAATAATGAATTTAATTAAAATCGATTTAGGTAAAGATAATTTTGTCCATCTCCAAAAGAGAAGCTTAAAGCAGATGGTTTTAGAAAAACTCTCAGTATATCTCATGGATCTCATCGGAGACCCCGAAACTACACATTTTAAAGAAAAAGTACATTATTTAGGAAATTATTTATGAAACAGACTCATAAATGTCCAAATTATACCCATTTCAAGTCTATGTGCAAAATACTTTAAAATGCCTACATTAAATTCGATTAATTTGACAAAAAGCACGTGCTGGCTCTCTAGGTTTCATATAAACGCTTAAATCTTCAGTTGAATAGGGTTATTTCTAAAAATATTGAAATAAATTATAAAATCGAATGGTGTCTAAAACTGGTCTAAATCTTATCTTGCATTTCGTCTACATTTTAAACAGTGCAATGAACCTGTTTTATAAAAAATGCACAATAATACAAAAATTTTAGAAATTCTTTGAATAATCACAAAAAATCTGTCAAACTAATTAAAGATCAGAATATTAACATAAAAACAGGTTAAGCGGTATGTCGGCTACTAAAAAATTGCATATTCTGAAGTATTATAAATTATTTGGAATAACATTAAAGAACATAAAATACGGTTAATGGCGACAGGATAAATGATTTTTTTTTTTTTTTGATTTATAACTTAATGAAATATAAAAAAAATTAGGTCAATATTTAAATCTAGAATTTTATAAAAAGTTCATGGAAAGGGGTTATTTTAATAATTCTTGAAATGTACATATTTTCGAGGGCATTCGCAGCTTTGAAATTTAATTTTTAGAGATAAGTACTGGGTATCATCATGGGTGCAAGAACATAATATTTTTAAATACTAGATACACACTTATCATGTGGATCATAATGTAATAACTGGATTATTTTTATTAAAAATTTGGATTCAATACTTACTTGAAAAATTCCAAACGATCTTTGTCAGCTGCCGTCTTGAAAATTTCTACTGGAGTTCCACTGTAAAAACTACCTAAGGCAACCACTAACACCAACGAAAGAGCCAATACTGCAGCCTATAAAAAATCAATGAAAAGAAATTATATTTTATTAAAAATCCTTAACAAGTAAAACCGAACGGGTCGAAATTTTTCTAACCTCCACCATGAGGTGGACATTCAAAATACCCAAGGCCGAACGAAAAACGGGTTGGGCTAGTATCTCGAACTGATAAAAAATGGCACGTGAATTTTGGAAAAGTGTCTGTAATCCTCAAAATATCGAATAATTTTACTGTTATATGGGAGCCATATTGAAACGGGGACGGGTATTGATAAATAACGAATATTGGCGAGTATCGTTATATGGGAGCTATACCAAAACTTAGGGCAATATTAATAATTTTTTGCAGGGAGGTTTGCTACACGTTGCCAAATACCGAATTAAAGCCAATACATTTGAAAAACGTACCAAACAACCCCAATATAACGAATATGGGGGCTACTCCCTCTATATTAAAAATTTCTTGTATCCATTGAGAACCCCAAATTCCAAACGACAGTAAAATCGGTTGAAACTTGCTAAACTATACCTCGAAACTTGGGTCAATGTGTATTATTTGTAGTTCGAAGGTTTGTTACACTTTGAAAAGCCCAAATACTAAATTACAGCCAATTCGGTTGCAAAATGTGCGAAACATACAAAAAAACAAATATTGAGGTTGACCCGTCAAAACTTAAAAAACTTCCTCGCATACAATATATAATAGTGGTCCATATATTAATATAGCATCCATATCAAAGTGACTTTCAGATATTTCGAAGGACCTAGTCGCACTTTTCAACAGCAGTGTCTATAGGTAGACGTTTCAAGAAATTTTTCAATGTAGGTCAATGTTTTGAAATAAACTCCGTAATAGGTTCGTTCCAATTCCCTTTTATGGACAATTTTAATGTTCCTTTCAATTTCTGCAAATTTGCCTTCATTGTTTCTCAAAGGATCAAAAATTGTATTGGTATATCCTCCATACAAGGGTCTTCTCCGATTTCGGTGAATTTAAAGCTTTTGCATCATTTACCCACCGAAGTGGCTGTGACGTGATATTCCCGGTTCTAAGAGGACAATATACCCCCTTGCAATTTCAAATATAGGTCTATCGCTTACAGCGATCCCGCGATTCTAATTTGAAAGGCCTTTAATCGAAGTGGTTGTGATTTGACGTTCTAGGCTCTCAAAAGATAACAGACATCATTGCAGGGATTGGACTATGGTTTATATATCGGCCCGACCTATTTAAGATTTTCTGAAGGTCATATGCGAATTTTCTAACCGAAGTGTCTGTAATTCGTTTTTCTGGGGAAATATACCTCCCGTAAAAATTTGTTTGCCACAGTTCCAATATTCGCACAATCCAATTTTATGATACAACCCGTAGAACAGAAAAAATAATTTATTTTTGAGTTTATTCTCTTACCTGGAATGAATCAGCAATAACTACAGCCTTCATACCGCCCTGCGATGAATAGAAAACACACACAACATAGATGAGGACTACGGCGATTTTGGTATCCAAACCGGTGGCCTTTGAGAGGGCAATGGCCGGAGCAAGAACCGCAACTGCTGTATAGAAGCACATCTGGAAAAAAGTGAATATTTTTATAAAAACAATTCTATATCATTTAAGAAATATCCTTTGGGAAAAATTCATGATAAATTCCGGATCACACTAGAGTTATTTCAGGAGCTTTTGGATTCATTTCATCACTATAGAAATTTAATAACATGTCTGAATCTAAAATTCTCAATTTTATTAAATTACTTTAGTGTGGTCCGGAATCGATGTATTCCTTGAAAGCCTAGAGAAATATTTGCGTTTTTCAACCTACCTGCAGCACATACAAAACGGCGCCCAACACACGAATTTCCTTGCCAAAACGTATACCCAAATATTCATAACAACTGGTCAGTTCCATTTTGAAATAAATCGGATAGAAAATTTTAACAGCAACTGGTACCACAAATATCATGGGAATAACTGCAAATAAAACAACAACAACATCATTAAATTTATCAAACAAAAATCATTTTTTTTTTTTTTTGCTTCCCCTTACCAATCAATACAAATTGTGTTCCCTGGAAATACATTTCCGATGGATTACCCAACAATTCAATGGCGGTGATAAAACTTGTTGTCAAACTTAGTGTAACCGGAAATATGGACATTTCCGAACCAAGTAAAAATTCATTTGAGGAGCTACCAGATTTTTGGAAAAATCCATAAAAGATGCCAATACCCAATGAGATGACCAACATTCCTAAGAGTACCGTGTAATCATATGGTGAAAATGTGGCCTTATGTGAAGGATTACTACACTCTTCCATGGTTTCTTCATCATCGGAGGATGGATGAATTGCAACTTCAGCTACATCCTTTAAATTTTTCAATAACACCGATGCGGCCAATTTAAAGTGGGGATTTTCCACTGATGAATCCTCGCCGCGTACAATAACATATTCCGATTTCGTGGTTGGTGGATCGGTTGTTGTTTCAAACGATTCAACTATACCCTTGGCTGGTAAGGCCAAACATCCAGCAGTGTGTGCCAAAGCACACAAAAACAATAATTTTAATATAGCCACCATTGGAGCAGGCATTGTGACGATGTTTTTGCTTGATAGGTATTTTTCTGGGGGGGAAATTTATTTCAAAATTTGTACTGTTTGGGTTTCTCTTTTGAAATTGTTTTCGTTTTGATTTCTTTGGTTGAGTTCCTTTCTTGTGACTTCCTTTGTGTGTGTGCTCTATATTTGCTTGGTTAGTTTGGGTGAATACTGTGTGGGAGGGGCGAGTAATTTACATTTCCTTTAAAGCTTTTAGCTATCGATAAATAGTTCACGGTTCCGTTTTCCAAAAAAGAATATGTTCAGTAAGCTGTAAATGAAAAATAAAAAAAAATATGTATTAAGTAAGTGAATTTTAACAGAATATGAAAATATAAAGAGTAAAGTCAAACGGGACTGAATATATGATACCCTACACCTCTTGGGATATGTATGTAAAAGATAATCTAAGCCATAGATACATACAAATACCTATAAATAACACATACACTTAACATATTTTCCTTCTTAAAATGTTATTTTTATTTATTTTATTTTTTTATATATACATATTATTTCATGTGATAATTTTGTTCATTAATTGATCGCATCATTAATTAATTAAGAAATTCAAAAGCTACACAAAAATTGTCACACATCCTACACACATGTGTATGTATGTTTTTGTGTGTGTGTGTGTGCGTGTATTATTTGCAGCAGACGCCTAAACGTCTTAAATACATTTATTAATTAATAACAATGTATAAAAAATTTCAAGTTCAATATTATTTCCTTACTTATAGAAAGATCAACCACCAACAATAATAATGGATAAGTAAGGCGCTTACTCACACACATGCACACACAAACATGTTTATTATGCTAGTCAATGATCTTCAATTAATTAATTGTCATTGAGTTGTTCTTGTTGTGGGACAAATAGTTATGGGTTCATAAAAATACCAACACCAACAGCAAACAAGAAAATCGTAATACGAAAATTGGTCTGGTTATAGGCGGACAAGCCCAAAATAAACCAATTAATGGCAATCGTATTGCCAATGGGTGGACCTGCACATCGTACAGCGTCAAGTGGATTAAATTAAAAAAACGAGCATTTTATTTCGAAATCAATTATTAAAAAATAATACTTACAAATAATCCATAAAAAATAAATACTTTAAAATTGAATTTTATTAAGTGTGTACTATTGAAAACTATAAGCATTTTAATTAAAATGAAAACAAAAATTAGGAAAAAATGTATAATGTATAAAAAAAGAATATTTTTTAATATGTTATAATAAATAGAATTAAAATATTATAACTAAAAAACATAATTAAAAAATATAAAAACATAATTTGAAAATCCCCACATATTTTTTTTAAACTAAATAATTTTAAAACAACTATACAGACTTTAAAATTGAATTTTATTAAGTAAATTATAAAAATAAATTAAAAAAATCAGTAGTGTTGGCGGTTTATTTGGGATACCATTTGTATTTTGTTTTTGCAAAATAGTCAGGCTGAATCCCAGTTTGTTGTTTTTATAAAAAACAACTATTTATTAGTGGGGAATGTATGGCATTGTTTGCCGAGGGGTAAGGCAGGGAAGACTATAGTTTCGGATCAACATATAGTTTTTGGAACAACAAAATAAATGAAATACTTGCTCATTTTCTTAAGGGGACCCCCCCTCCATTCTCGGGGTCAAAATTTTTGTTGATATAATTCGAATCTACACTGATTAAAGAATGTCTCTACAAAATTTCAAGTGAAAATCTCAAGAACTCTTGAAGATATATCCGATTTATTGTGTCCGCATCAAGTGACGGCTGAAGGGATTCTCAAACTTTCAACGCGTTTTTCTCTAAACATTTTTTTGCGAATGGCGGGCAAGATAACTCAAAAACTAATAATCCAATCGGTTCCAAATTTTGCAACGTTTCTCTGGGAATGTATAGCTCTCGTATGAACTAGTATAAAGCCAATCGGTGAAGATCTTCCTTATTTTTTAGTTTGGTTTTTGGTAAAAAATCGGCGATTTTCCAACAATATTTTTTCAAAGGTCCACCATTTTGTTAATATTAGAGCGAAGTCAATAATCCTAGTTCATACGAGAGCCAGACATGTACTCTTTCTAACACCGTTGTAATTTTTGGATTCCGGTGATCCAGTGAGGAGTTATCATGCCCGCCATCAAAAATAAGGACTTTTCTTTAATTACAAAAAACAACAATAACAAAAATTTTTTGTAAATTATTTTTCTTCTCTTTTAAATATTCAAATATATATGTGCAAAGTTAGAAACCTTAACAAGCATTGGTATGAATTTACCAGCCCATTGAAAATCTTGAAAAATTAAAATCGAGAATGGGTGGGGTTCCCTTAAATGAAATGTGAGAATGTTCTATTGGAAAAACTTAATTTTTTTTATAGTAATAACATATATAATGTTTATGAAACCACATTTTGAAAAAATTGCTTTTTTTTGGAAAGATTAAAAAATACGCATTTTTTCTTTACACTAAATAATTAAAAAAAAACCAGTAAGGAAAGTTGTAAAGTCGGACGGGGCCGACTATATGATACCCTTCACCACTTTAGGTATATTCAACAGATGAATCCTAACAGACGTCGCATTTTTAAAGAACCAGTAAAATGAAATTGGATCCATAAACATGTCATTCTGCAAACGATACTAAATTTTTCATTTGGTCAGATATAGAAGCTATATCTAAAACTGAACCGATTTTTACGAAACTAAACACACATCATTCTAGACCTAATTCATTACGCTGTGCTAAATTTCGTGCAAACCGAAAGATATTAAGGGACTTTGGTACACTATTTACATTAAATCGGACGAAAATATATATGGGAACTATATCTAAATCTGAACCGATTTTCACAAAACTTAACACACATCATTCTAGACCTTATTCATTACGCCGTGCTAAATTTCATGCAAATCGAAAGATATATAGGGATTTTGGTGCACCATTTACATTAAATAGGACAAAAATATATATGGGATCTATATCTAACTCTGGACCGATTTTCATTCTAGACCTAATTCAGTACGCTGTACCAAATTTCGTGCAAATCGAAATATATATAGAGACTTGGGTACATCATTTACATTAAATCGGACGTATATATATATATATATATATACATATATATATGTATATATATATATGTATATATATAAATATATATATATGGGATCTATGTCTAAATCTGGACCGATTTTCAGGAAACTTAACACACATCATTCTAGACCTACTTTAGTACACTGTGCCAAATTTCGTGCAAATCGAAAGATATATAGGGACTTTGGTACACAATTTACCTTAAATCGGACGAAGATATATATGGGAGCTATATCTAAATCTGAACCGATTTTCCCGAAACTTAGCACACATCATTCTAGAGTTAATGGAATACGATACGCTAAATTTCGTGCAAATAGAAAAATATATAGGGACTTTGGTGGACCATTTACATTGAATCGGGCGAACCTATATATGGGAGCTATATCTAAATCTGAACCGATTTTCATGAAACTCAGCACACATCATTCTGGGCCTAATTCATTACGATTTGCCAAATTTCGGAAGATTCGGAAGATATATAGGGACTTTTTACATTAAATCGGACGAATATATATATGGGAGCTATATCTAAATCTGAACCGATTTTTCCCAATTTCAATAGGGTTCGTCCTTGGGACAAATAAGTGACATATGCCAAATTTCATTCAAATCGGATTATAAATGCGACCTGTACTTTGTTCACAAAAATACATGGACGGACGGACAGACGGACATGCGTAAATCGACTCAGAAAGTGATTCTATGCATATTCTCAAAAGGAACCTTGTGTCAATCTCGTTTCCTTTTGCCTGTTACAAACATATGCACAAAGACATAATACCCTGTACCACAGTGTGGTGAAGGGTATAATAAAAACTCCATATTAAAATATCCATAACTAGCATATGCCCGCAACTTCCTTAGCGAATGTAGGAAATACTTAAACATGTATTAACATATTATTTTAATATCGACCATATATTAAATTTGAGTACCATTTAGTACCAAATTTCATAATTCGAGCTCTAAAGGTTCATCCAAATCCAAATTTGACCAAATTTAGTTCCATTTAGCACACATTATTTCCACAAGTACCCTCCTCAACCATCCAATAAAACTTCCTGCATACCCAGATCGTATACCCACACAATGATTCCAAATTCAAATTTCAGGATTCCAACTCTATTGGTTCACCAACAATTTAAATTGAACCAAATTTAGTACACAGTAGTACATATTTCCAAAACGTTTAACTTACCCCAATCCTACACCCCCACAGTGATTGGTTCACCGACAATTTAAATTGTACCTACCCCAAACCTACACTCCCACAGTGATCCTAAATCCAGGTTTCAGGATTCAAACTTTATCGGTCGACCCACAATTCAAATTGTACTAAATTTAGTACATAGTTGTACCAATTTCCAAATCTTCCTACATACCCCAACCCTACACCCCACAGTGATCCTAAATCAAAATTTGAGGATTCTAACTCTTTCGGTTCACCCAAAAATCAAATCGTACTAAATTTAGTACATAGTAGTACCGATTTCCAAACCCTCCTACATACCCCAATCCTACACCTCCACAGTGATCCTAAATCAAAATTTCAGGATTTCACCCACAATTCAAATTGTACCAAAATTTAGTACACAGTTGTACGAATTTTCAAAACTTCCTACTTTACTCAAACCAACACCTGCACAGTGATCCTAAATCCAAGTTTCAGGATTACAACTCCATCGGTTCACCCACAATTTAAATTGTAACAAATTTAGTACACATTTCTAAAACTTCCTACATATTTCAATCTTAAACCTCCACAGTGATCCTGACTCCAAATTTCATGATTTTAGCTCTATTGGTTTACCTAAAATTCAAATTGTACCCAATTTAGTACCCATAAGTATTAATTTGTTAAACTGAATCCTGACCCTAATCTTACATCCCTACAATGATCCTAACAACAAATTTCATTGTTCCAGCTGTATTGGTTTACTCAAATCCAAATTGTACCAATTATAGTACGATTTAGAACTTTTCCTACACATAAGTAAAAAATTTCCAAAACTACGTACATATCCCAATCCTACACTCCGACGGTAATGTTACTTTCAATTTTCAGGATTCCAGCTCCATTTGTACCTCCAAATCAAATTTGTACCAAATATAGTACCATATAGTACTTTTCGTACACATGAGTACACGCTTTCAAAACCATCACCTTAAATAGACTCTACATCTCAACCCTAATTTGCATTCCAAAATTCAAGTTCTTACCTCCATTCCATTCACATGCTACAGAATTGTACCAAATTTAGTACATTTTCGTACTTTTCGGATAGTTACAGTTACAGTTCGAATTTCCAAAAACCCTTTGGTACATTTATCCTACACTCCATCAACGACCACCAAACCAAATTTCAGAGTTCTAGCTCTACCGGTTCGCCAAATACAAATGATACCACATTTAGTACTTTTCGTACCGTTCTAGTACGAATTTCCAAAAACCCAACCTTATCTGTCACATTTGGACCAAGAGTGGCCCTCACCCAAAATTTCAAGATTCTAGCTTCAGCCGTTTCGACTGGGCGTTGATGAATCGTTAAGGCCAGCCCTTTGAAAATCGCCGAAATTTCAAATCGAGAACAGTGGATTCACTTAATACTATTTTAAGAATTATTAAAAAAGACTTTCAAAAATTTATTTCTTAAATCCAACTTAGATTAAAATTAAAACTGATATATTAAAAAAAAACAAATTTAAAAGTCTGTGTTAATGACTCTGATAAAATCCAATTTTTAACTACGACAATAAATTAATAAAATTAGCATAAATAGAGACCCATCAGTGTGTCATTATCACTACAAAGATCATAAAAACCCATATCATCAGAAACCGGTTCAAAGTCAAAAACTTTGTAATTTAAATATTCGACATAGTTTACTAACTGTTTTATGCTTCTTAGCAGCTTGTGCTACACACTCGGTGCTATGTACGTACATCGGTAATGCATTCGCTGCAAAGCTAGTTACAACGCCACCACCTATGCTGGTGAACCGCATTGGAAAAGAAGAAAACACACACATGAAACCTCCATCCAATCCAACTAACAATAAAAATGTAACCAAGGCAAACACAAACACATGAACAAGACAAAAACAACAACAACAACAACAACGACAAACACAAACTACGGCCGATGCTAGCTGCCTGTTTTCCCATTGGTCTTAAGAAAGCAATTTTATCTGGTTTATAGCAGATACTACCAGACATACTGGCACGAGCCAGTTTCTGTACGAAAGCGGAAAGATACACCAATACATTGATGCCTTGATGGGGGTATTGGGGAAGAGCGAAGTCGGCCATTAGCCAGTCTTTCATCCGTTCATTCATCCTCTGGCCACTAACCACTACAATGATGACATTAATAAGAAGAAAAAAAAAAGAGCGACACACAAGACCGCCAATGAATTTGAAGTAATAGACATTGCCAATAAAGGAGAAGGAATAGCCGAAGAGCTCAATGATCGTTTATGTGCATATCATGTACGCTCGTTCGTCTAATGGTGTTGGAGGAGAAAGAGAACTCTTTTTACATTGTGAGTAATTGAATTCTGTACCGCAATGGGTTTCAATCAAAGAATATCAACAACAGCGGTTAGCAGACGCCAAAGTAGTTGCCGGCCAAAGGCAACCAGCCAGATAGCCAGCCATCCATCCATCCATGGCATTTCTTCATTGACTGACTCAGTTAATAAAATAACAACAACAAAAAACGAGTGACAAATCACATAAACGTTCTTTGATTAATTCGATGAAATTCGATACCATTGTGCGCCGATATTAGGGTCTAACGATTTTCAAAGACATTTAATTTTGACAGAACGAGGAAGTGGGCCGTTAAGGAAACACCAAGTGAGGGAGTTAAGGAAACACCGAGACTTGAAAACCTGGAGCAAGCTAAGGAACTGAAATGTTCCCTGGAAGGAACTTAAAGGCTAGGGTAACTGAAGAGCCCAAAGGAGTAAAAACGCAAAGTTCGGCCGTTTCGAACTTCTTATACCCTCCACCATAAAGTGGACATTTAAAATACTAGTAATCGATCGAGATCTTAATAAATGACGGATAAATTTTTGATTGGAAGATTTGATACCCAATTAGAACCAAATTACAGCCAATGCAATTAAAAGACGTACCCAAAATGCCGGATTATGGGTACCGTTATATGTGGCGCATTCCTAAAAAGTAGACCAATATCAATCATTTTTGGCAGGGAGATTTGCTATCCAATGAGAATTCAAAATTCTTTATTAAAGCCAATTTGGTTGGAAAACTTGCCTCAAAACTCGGCAAAATATCGAATAATAGGAAGCTCCGCTACATTGGGGACTATGTAGCGGTAAGGAGATTTGCTACCCAAGAGTAACTCTGAGTACCAAATTATGTCAATTCGGCTGGAAAAGTGTCCAAAATCCTCAAAATTCCGAATAATGGGGGGTGTCGTTATATGGGGGGTCATTCTCTATCGTGGACCGATATGGATAATTTTGGTAGAGAGGTTTGCTAACCAATGAGAATTCAAAATTTCAAACTATAGCCAATTTGGTTGAAAACCCTAACCTATTTCCCCAAACTATCGATTAATAGGAAGTATCGTTATATAGGAGCTGACATAAAAAGTGGACCGATTAATTAATTTTTGATAGGGAGATTTGCTATTTAATGGGAACTCGAAATACCAAATTATAGCCATTTTGACTGAAAAACGTGTCAAAAATCTCCAAAATCCTGAATATTGAATGTACCGTTATATGGGGCTACACCAAAAAGTTGACCGATATATACCATCTTCAATACCAAACCTCGTAGGTGTAATAAAAATGCATGTGGGAAATGTCGTATCTTAAATATTGCGAGCTCTGTCGTGATTTCAACAGACGGACATGCATAAATCGGCATAGACTTTTATTCTGACAGGGTTTCCTGTGAATATTTTGATGTGTTGCAAACAGAATTACTATTTTAATGGTGGAGGGTATAGAAGTAAGCTATGATTTTAATGGGATTAAATCTGTAGTCCAGCGAACTGAAAACTGAAGTGGATATAAATGACCAAAGGACTTCTTATACTGTATTAAATACTGAGATTTATGTGCGAGATTCCTGACCCTAAAAACAGATCTCATGATATGAGGCCAAAAACAAGTGATTACAAGAAGAGCAATAAAATTGAGATACGAAGAACTAAAATTAACTAATGAACGGACGTTAGGTATGCAACTGGGAAACTAAAATGAACTAAGGAACCATTTTAAAGCATGAATGGGCAGAGGGATGTGTTAACCTAAGCAGCTCAGCTGAGCAAGATTTACTTGCGAGATTCCAGACTTCGAGAACAGATCTCAAGATATGTGGTCCAAAATAAGTCGGGAATAAGAGATTACAAGAAGAACAATAAAATTGAGACACGACGATAAAATGAACTAGTGCACGGAAGTATGTTATGAAAGGGGAAACTAAAATGAACTAAGGAATCATTCCAGAGCAAGAAAAGATTGTGAGCTGTGGTAAGGTAAGCGGCTCAGCTGTGCTACAAGGTTAAAATTAACTATAAAACTGAATTTGGGCTAAGAAACTAATGAGAGTTGAGGAAACTAAAATGAACTATGGAACCAGTTCAGATCAAGAAAGGACAGTGGGCTGTGTTAAGCTAAGCGGCTCAGCAGAGCTACGATGTTAAACGGAAATAGTGATGGGAAATGAACTATGTAACTGAATGTGGGCTATGAGACTGTTTGTTTTAGTTGGGCTAAGGGACTCAATTGAGATACGGATTAAAAAGAACTAGTGAACGGAATTAAGATATGAAACCGAATGTTATCTACGAAACTAAGGCGAGTTGGGGTAAAATGAGCTAAGAAGCCACTTTTGAGCTATGGAACCATTTCAAGAAAGAGTAGTGGGATGTATTGGACTAAGGGACGCAGGGGAACAACAAGGTTGAAATGAACTAGTTAATGGAAACTTAAGGTATTGCACAGGATTTTGGTCAAGTAAAACTAAAATGAGCTAAAGAACCAAGAGTCCTTGAGAACAGTTCCACTGTGATAATAAGTGTTGTTAAGTGCTAAGATCTAAGCAATGGAAATAAGCTCGAGAACTGTTAAGTTCTGAAGTCAATTAGAGAACTGTAGTATGCTGGGGATGCATAGTGAACTATGTAATTGAAGTGAACTAAGGCATAGAGTGATCTTGGAACATGAATAGTAAAATGTTCCAGTATTTTAGGGAACGGTGCAGTGCTATGGAAATAAACTAAAGTTAGTGTGATTGACGTATTGAGCTGCAGCGACTACCTTGGCTAGGTCATGTTGTGAGAATGGATGAAGATGTCCCAGCCCAAAAGACATATAACTGATGGTTCACGCAGAATGGTAAGGCCAGGAATAAGATGGAAAGATCACAACATTGCCGAATATGGAATTTCAAATTGGAAAAACTGCGCAAAAGACCGGCACATCTGGAAATCTTTG
>NW_026877098.1:0-21073 GCF_032173495.1 Musca vetustissima | reverse complement strand
TCCACAAAGTCGTTGCCAGAAGAACTACGCCATATTCTAAATAAAAATCGTACCACATGGCACTTTATTCCTCCTGCCTCACCAAACTTTGGAGGACTATGGGAGCCAGGCGTAAAATCCGTCAAATATCACCTAAAACGTATTGTTGGCGATAGAGTACTAAGTTTGAGGAACTTTCTACTTTTTATCCCAAATTGAAAGCTGTTTAAATTCGCGACCTTTATGTCCTTTGTCATCTGATCCCTCGGACTATGATGCTCTGACTCCAGCCCATTTTTTAATAGGGGAACCTACAAATTGTATCCAAGAAGAAAACTTAATGGACGTCAATGAGAACCGACTGGATAAATGGAAACGTTTGGAAAGATTGAAACAGCATTTTTGGAAACGTTGGCATAGCGAATATCTAAATCGACTACAGTCCCGCCCAAAATGGTTGGATGAAAAGCGAAATGCCAAAATTGGTGATCTGGTGCTTATTGCAGATGAACGCTGTGGTCCAGGGCAGTGGCTTCTTGGACGAATTGCCGATGTTCACCCTGGAAATGATGGTAAGATAAGGGTAGTATCTGTTTCAACTAAAAGCAAAATTATGAAAAGACCTAATAGTAAAATTTGTTTCCTTTCAGAATGTGATTCCCAGGACGAAATCAAAGTGCTGTAATTAAATACTCATAATGTCTTATTTAAAAAAAAAAACATTCCCTCAACGTATTTTCCTGGATCTCTGAAAGGTGGAGCCAACGTATTTAAGCTGTGAGTCGGAGCATAGCTGAACTTAAAAGTTCGACTAAAACACTCCCATCGATTGACCGCCTTTATATCAATACATCTATGAACAGTTGTTCATAAGGGGGGATTATGTTGTGGAAATATTATTTGAAATTAAATATAAATTCATTGTATTATTATTTCTCATATATATTGATAACAATCAATTAATCATGTACTTATAATATTAACCATCCGTGTAACAAGTAGAAGAAAAGAATAAGTGTTACTTGCTCAGTTGTTCGGACTGCGTTACGTCGCTGCAGCAGCCGCGGCGTCTTGGCTGCACTCAACAACGAGGGGTCATAAAATATTTTTTTGTTTCTGCTTTGGGTTTATCCCCACGTAAACATCTGAGCCTCTGTTAACATAGTGTGTCACTACTATGAAACTTTTTAAAAATAAACACATCATAAATTGAGGCTCAGGTGTTTCTGGTACATCAGCACATCAAACTCAATAATTCTTTGAGTTAAAAATAGTTTGGGTTCTCACACTTTTGTGCTGATACTTTTTCAGTCTCTTATGTTTTAACTCCAGACCGAAAAACATCGCAGCAGCAAGTATTTAACTAACCCACAATTCTTTTCTTCTACTTTCAGCATATTTATTTCTGAACATATGCAAATGCAATTGGCATTTGTATTAATCAATAAATTTTTGGAAACCATTTTTGTAAAGTGAATTTACTAAAGTCTGTTTAAATTCTCGATCTAACTTTTCAAATATCGAGTAAACTCTTAACACATTCAATTACTATTCCCCCATATTTTGTTGTTTATACAGGAGTTTTTTATTTTTCGGCATTATTATTATATTATCTACTGTGTTGTCTCCCCACTTTACCATACATAATGTCGATAACTCCTCTCCACCTGCTTCAACAGAGCCACTGGCATTGTCCTAAAAGTGTGGAATTCTTTGAGCGAATTCCAGAATCCCAGTATTCTGTATACAACCTCGAAATTCGCAATACAGAAATTCGAGAGTTATGGGACAAAGTAAAGTGCACCTATGAGGAGTGCAAAACATACCTTGCGACATCTCAGAATACACAGGGTGATATAATTGATATCGTCGAAGAAAAATACAATACAGCATTTATTGCGTATTCTTGGTGTCTATCCACCATAAATCGGCATCTCAATCACCTTCAAAGTCATTTTAAGTAATAGTTCCCCTGCTATAGCTCAACCAATTTCACAATCTCAACCAGTTTCATCTCCACCGAGTTCACCATCTCCACCAAATTGTCACAATTATATGCCACCTATCACCTTGTCTCCACCTTCAACTTCGAATAATGTGCAGTCCACCACTCCTATAATTGATTGTGAATTTCAAAATTCTTCCACCACCAATGGCTACACAAATCCACCTGTCGATAAGCATAGTCTAGTTGTTCCATCTATCGACATTGAAGTTTTTTCGGGCGGTTTTATATCTTGGCCCACTTTCCGAGATCTGTTCACCACCATATTTGTAAATAATTCTCAAATATCAGACATTGAACGTCTCTGTCACCTAATACAGAAGACCACCGGTGAGGCTCGTGAAATCGTTTCCAGATTTCCACTCACCAATTGTAGTTTCCCTCTAGCGTGGAAAGCCCTCTCAGATACGTATGAGAATAAACGTATCGTTGTTAATAGTCACCTTAAATGTTTGTTTGAAATCCCCTCCTTAGACTTTGAAACTATTTCTGGCCTTAAAACTATCCAACGAGGGATAAATAGTTGCCTTGCTGCAATGTCAGTCTACGACGTCACCACGGATCATTGGGATCCGATTGTTGTTTACATTTGCTTGCAGCGATTGCCAAAATTGACTTTGACTCTTTGGGAGCAAAGTATAAAAACTAAATCGTCGTTGTCCTCTTGGATAGAATTAGACGCATTCCTCACAGAGAGGATACAAACATTGACTTGCTTAGAACACATCCTCTCCTCCAAAAATATGTTGTCGTTGCCAAAGAAAATTACTTCTCCAATCTCCTCTAGAAAGTTGCCACCTTCTAGTAGCGCTACTCCAAACTCAACCAAAAAATTGTTGTCGGCTCATCATGCAAAATGTGTTACCCCACCTCGAGCTTTAAATTCACCGTCCAAAACTTATTGCTCCATTAGTCCTAATCAGAGCCATTATCTTCGACTCTGCCCCCAGTTTCAAAAACTTTCGGTTGAGGACAAATTCTCGATTGTAAAGAAAAATAAATGTTGTGTAAATTGTTTGTCTCGTGGACATGTAGTCAAAGCGTGCAATAGTAAACATAGTTGCACTACATGCAAGCAAAGGCACCACAGCCTTCTTCACCGGCCACCAATTAATAAAGTTGTTGTTCCCTCCAATTCACCTCTGGCTTTTACAAAGGTCAAAAGTCGAGAACAGACTTTGTTGCCCCGTTCTTCGGAAAAACTTACTCCGGCTTTTACTAAAGTCAAAAGCCGAGCATCTAATTTGTCGCATCCTTCTTCGAATAAGAAAGTTGTAAATCCACCGATACCTCACCCCTCCCAAGATACCAATGTTCTCTTAGGAACAGCAGTAGTAAATATTATTCAAAATGGAAAAACACACCCTGTTCGTGCCATTATTGATCCTTCTTCCAAGGTATCTGTTGTAAGCAAAAAACTTAAAAATGCACTTGGCATTTCTGCTAATTCGAAGAAAGAATCCAACCCTGCTACACCAAGAGAAATGTGTTCTCTTAAGTTGTCTTCCCCCAAAAATTCGTCTAAAATTGTTGACGCAAAGGCATTTGTTCGGCCTAATGTCAAGGGGAAATTGTTTTCGCATCCACCCATATCGACGTTAAAATCTAGATTTCCTAATTTAGATTTAGCTGATACTTTTGACGGCAGCCCAATAGATTTGCTACTTGGTGCTGATCTTTACCCCCAAATACTGGAAGCCGAACCACCAAAATTAGTTTTAAATTCGTTGTTGGCCCAAAAGTCTATATTCGGGTATATACTGACCGGTTCAGTTCCAGCCACCTAATCTATAATAGAAATCGATCACCTTATCGCTTGAATATCGTTTGTATACTTGAGTCACCCATTTACTAAACTTGTGTCGTTTACTAAATTTGTAACATGAAGCTCACTTGAAATCTGAATTTACGTTCATATAGCTTTTACTAACCCATATTCCAATTTAATTGTTAATTGCTACGTTGTCGGTCGTAGCAAGGGGGCCGGAATGTATATGTTTGATACGTTCTGACTCAACTTCCCGAGCTCAGTCAATTACGTCTGCTGATTGACACCACGGGCATCTCCTCTGCAAGTTCCCTCAGCGGAGACCGTAGGGTGCAGATGCCACCGAGCGGTGGTTGTTGCTGGTTTGCTCTCCTTGCTCGATACTTTTCTCCCATTGGAATATGTAAATGTAGTAGTAAACGACAACCGATCCTCAGCGATCACCGCAATCCTCTGTGATTGCACAAACCACAGCGTGCACTTGTCGTTTAACCTCCTTAGAGTTAACTTGTCGACCAACCTCCATAGAGTTAGCATAGTCGAATAACGTCTACGCGTTATTAACAGGTCTCAGCGCCGCCACCATAAATTACAAGAGGTAATTTATTTGTTGTAATAAGGAAAAGAATACCACCAATAAATCCAAGATAATTAGAATAATTTAACTAATACTTTCTTGTGTTTTATTTCTTTGAACCTTTTCTTTTCCATTTACACCATTAACTGCTTGGGAGCTCTCGTTGTCGTTTCACCCCGCTCCCTTGAGTTAATACATTGATACCTCGCCTAAACAGAAGCTATATCTAAATCTGAACCGATTTTAACAAATCTTCCCAGACATCAGTCTGGACCTCATTCAGTACTCTGTGCAAAATTTTGTCTCAATCGGACAAATATTGGGAGTTTTTTGCATCATTTACATAAAATCGGTCGAAACTATATATGCGAGCTATATCTAAATCTGAACCGCTCCACACTATGGTGGAGGGTATATTAGTTTTGTTTTTCCGTTTGTAACGCATCGAAATAATCATTTCCGACCCTATAAAGTATATATAATCTTGATCAGTGTAAAATTCTATGACGATTTAAGCATGTCCGTCTGTCCGTCCGTCTGTCTGTTGTAATCACTCTAGCGTCTGAACGAATTGAGATAGATAGCCAAAATTTTGCATAGAGTCGTCTTTTGTCTGCAGACAGGTCAAGTTCGAAGACGGGATATATCGGTCCACGTTTAGGCATATCTCCCACATAAGGGTACCTCCGAATTTTCGGTATTTTGAGGTTCTTGATCTCGTTTTTCAACCGAATTTGCTGAAATTTAGTACTTTGAGTTCTTATTGGGTAGCAAATCTCCCCACCAAAAAATATGAATATAGGTTCATTTTTTCGGATAGCCCCCATATAAGGGTACCCAACAATTTTCTGTATTTTGGGGATCTTGAGCACGTTTTTCAACCGAATTCGCTGAAATTTTGTACATTGGGTTCTTATTTAGTGTCAAATATCTACGTAAAAAATTATACACATCGGTCTACTTTTTCTAATAGCCCCCATATAAGGGTACCCCCAAATTTTCGGTATTTTGAAGTTCGTGAGTGCGTTCTTCTACCGAATTCACTGAAATTTGGTACTTTGAGTTCTTATTGGATTGCAAATCTTTCCACCAAAAATTACAAATATAGGTCCATTTTTTTGGATAGCCCCCATATAAGGGTACCACCCAATTTTCGGGATCTTGAGCGCGTTTTTCAACCGAATTCGCTGAAATTTGGTACATTGGGTTCTTATTTGGTGCCAAATATCTAAACCAAAAATTATAAACATCGGTCCACTTTTTCTGATAGCCCCCATAAAAGGGGGCCTCCCAATTTCCAGTTTTTGGGGTTCTTGAGCGCGTTTTTCAACCGAATTTGCTGTAATTTGGTATTTTGTAGTCGTATATGGTAACAAATCTCCCTACCAAAAATTATTAATATTCACCCCATTTTAGGGGTAGTCCTCATATAAACCCCTTTTTACTATACCCTCCATCATAGTATGGAGGGTATATTAGTTTTTTTCCGTTTGTAACGCATCGAAATAATCATTTCCGACCCTTTAAAGTATATATATTCTTGATCAGCGTAAAATTCTATGACGATCTAAGTATGTCCATCTGTCTGTCGTAATCACTCTAGCGTCTAAACGAATTGAGATAGAACGCCAAAATTTTGCATAGAGTCTTTTGTCTGCAGGCAGGTCAAGTTCGAAGATGGGATATATCGGGCCACCTTTAGGCATAGCTCCCATATAAGGGTACCCCCAAATTTTCAGTATTTTGGGGTTCTTGAGCGCGTTTTTCAACCGAATTCGCTGAAATTTGGTAAAATTGGTTCTTTTTGGATACGAAATTTCTCCACTAAAAATTATAAATATAGATCCACTTTTTCTGGTAGTCCCCACATAACGGTACCTCCCAATTTTCAGAGTTTGGGGGGGTTTTGACCGGATTTTTTCACCGAATTGACTGTAATTAAATATTTTGAGCTCTTATTGGATATAAAATCTCTCCACAAAAAATTATTAATATAGGTTCATTTTTTCGGGTAGACCTCATATAAGGGTACCCCTAATTTTCGGTATTTTGGGGTTCTTGAGCCCGTTTTTCAACCGAATTCGCTGAAATTTGGTACTTTGAATTCTTATTGCGTAGCAAATCTCTCCACCAAAAATTATAGATATAGGTCCATTTTTTCGAGTAGCCCCCATATAAGGGTACCCTCCAATTTTCGGTATTTTGGGGTTCTTGAGCCCGTTTTTCAACCGAATTCGCTGAAATTTGTTACTTTGAGTTCTTATTGCGTAGCAAATCTCTCCACAAAAAATTATAATTATAGGTCAATTTTTTCGGATAGCCCCCATATAAGGGTACCCCCAATTTTCGATATTTTGGGGTTCTTGAGCGCGTTTTACAATCGAATTTGCTACAATTTGGTATTTTGTAGTCGTATATGGTAACAAATCTCTCTACCAAAAATTTTAAATATTCGCCCCTTTTTGGGGTAGTCCCCATATAACCCCCTTTTTATACCCTCCACCATAGTATGGAGGTTATATTAGTTTTGTTTTTCCGTTTGTAACTCATCGAAATAATCATTTCCGACCCTATAAAGTATATATATTCTTGATCAGCGTAAAATTCTATGACGATCTAGCCATGTCCGTCTGACCATCTGTCTGTCTGTCCGTCTGTCTGTTTTAATCACTCTAGCGTCTAAACTAATTGAGATAGATCGCCAAAATTTTGCATGGAGTCGTCTTTTGCCTGCAGGCAGGTCAAGTTCGAAGATGGGCTTTATCGGTCCACGTTTAGGCATAGCTCCCATATAAGGGCACCCCCCATATTTTCGGTATTTTTGGGTTCTTGAGCACGTTTTTCAGCCGAATTCGCTGAAATTTGGTACATTTGGTTCTTATTGTGTACTCAATGTCTCCACAAAAAATTATAAATATAGGTCATTTCTTTCTGGTAGCCCCCATATAACAATACCTCCTAATTTTCAGCATTTTGGGGATTTTGAAAGTATTTTTCCGCCGAGTTGGCTGTAATTTAGTATTTTGAGTTCTTACTAGGTACCAAATCTCTCCACAAAAAATTATGAATATAGGTCCATTTTTTCGGATAGCCCCCATATAAGAGTACCCTCAAAATTTCCGTATTTTGGGGTTCTTGAGCGCGTTTTTCAACCGATTTCGCTGAAATTTGGTATATTTGGTTCCTATTGGGTGCCAAATATATCCACCAAAAATTATAAATATAGGTCTAATTTTTCTGGTAGCCCCCATATAAGGGTACCCCCAAATTTTCGCTATTTTGAGGTTCTTGAGCACGTTTTTCAACCGAATTCGCTGAAATTTGGTATTTTGTAGTCAAATATGGTAACAAATTTCTCTACAACAAATTTTGAATATGCACCCCCTTTTTGGGGTAGTCCCCATATAACACCTTTTTATACCCTCCACCATAGTATGGAGGGTATATAAATTTTGTTTTTCCGTTTGTAACTCATCGAAATAATCATTTCCGACCCTATAAAGTATATATATTCCAGATCAGCGTAAAATTCTATGACGAACTATCCATGTCCGTCTGTCTGTTGTAATCACTCTAGCGTCTAAACGAATTGAGATAGATGGCCAAAATTTTGCATAGAGTCGTCTCTTGTCTGCAGGCAGGTCAAGTTCGAAGATGGACTTTATCGGTCCACGTTTAGGCATAGCTCCCATATAAGGGTACCCCCCATATTTTCGGTATTTTGGGGTTCTTGAGCGCGTTTTTCAACCGAATTCGCTGAAATTTGGTTCATTTGGTTCTAATTGGGTTCTCAATGTCTCCACAAAAATTATGAATATAGGTCCACTTTTTCTGGTAGCCCTGTGTAGGAGGTACCAGAAGGAATGGACCCTCATTCTTGTGATTGGAACCAGGCATCTTCGAATTTGAACTAAGTTTGGAAGAAATAATAAGATTGGCAAAGTTTGGCTGAAATGAAAATTTTCATGGGGTCTAAAACCAATATTTCGATGAGGCACATTTTCACGGTGTAAATTGTATACACCCTCATTAGCCATAAGGCTGAGGGTATAATTATCCATTAAAATTTCTGAAATTTGTATTATAGTTTACATAGAAATTTGGGTATATTTAACCGATGAATCTTAACAAATGTCGCATTTTTAAAGCACCAGTAAAATGAAATTGGAATTATAAACAGGTCATTCTGCAACCTATACTAAAGTTTTCATTTGGTCAGATATAGAAGCTATATCTAAATCTGAACCGAATTCATGAAACTTAACACACATCATTCCAGACCTAATTCACTACGCTACGCTAAATTTGGTGCAAACCGAAAGATATTAAAGGGCCTTTGGTACACCCCATTACCTTAAATCGGACGAAAATATGTATGGGAGTCAACTCAGGAAGTGATTCTGTGCATATTTTCAAAAGGAACCATGTGCCTATTTGCCTACAGGCATAATACCTTGTGCAACAGTGTGGTGAAGGGTACAAAAATCGGACGAAAGAACGAAACTATAGGTATATATAAATCTGAACCGATTTCAACAAAACTCGGATCATTAATGCGACATTGTTAACAAAAATACATGGACGGTGAAACGGAACGGATTTTATTAATCTACATGGACGATTCTTTTTGCCTGTTACAAACATATGCACAAAGACATAATACCCTGTACCACAGTGTGGTGAAGGGTATAATGATAAAATCCGTTCCGTTTCGCCTCCATGTGCAACTTCTACTTCTCGTTCGTCGTCCTATTCTTGTTGCGTTCTATGTTCAGAGCAACACACACTACATTATTACTATCGGTTTTTAAATTGTGCACCTGACGATAGATTTAAATTGGTCAAAGGGCATCGTTTGTGTGTGAATTGTCTTCGTAGGGGACACGAAATTAAAAATTGTTATGGTCGTTCTTGTCGAAAGTGCAATCAGAGACATCACACTCTATTACACAGAGATCGCTCTACTGTGAGCACACCGAGTCAGATGGTGACTCCTAAAGATTCAAATTTATTATCTTCGGCTTTTCGATTACGAAATTTAAGTGTTAATAATAATCGTTCGTCTTCTTCCACTGTGATTATTCCCCCTGCATCCGCGGTCAGTGCTATTCGACAGACGTTTCACGCTGCGAAGAACAAAGCAGCTCTATTGGGAACAGCCATGGTCAATATAGTAAACCATGGTGCTTGTTTTCCTGCTCCTTTTGTGCTTGTTAATAGATCAGGCTTCTCAGTCGTTATTCATTTCTGAACGACTTCAGAAGAAATTGAATTTACCGGTTAAAGCCACAATTTTACTGGTCCTATAACATAAATTATTTTCGTAAATCGTACGAATTCGTTGTAACGAGGCCCTCAACAAACATCACGCAATTGACTCACATATCGCGGCGTCCCTAATGGCTCCTTCGTTTCGTCCTTCATCGCTCTATCGTTTCGCGAGGTCCCTTATGGCCCTTTCGGACAACAGATCCTTCATGATCTGTGTAATCGCGGGGTTCCTAATGCCCTTTCGTTAGCAAGTAAGATTGGTATTTGAAAAAAGTAAAAACAAGAAAAAAATATTTATAACTTATTATATTTGTTCAAGGGAGGCGGCAAATGTTTAAACAAGAATTGTTATTTAAAATAGTTAGCCTTTAATTTGAAAAGCCGTAGCCGTTGAAATCTGTCTACACATTCTTATTGCATCCTTGTTATAGTATGAGGCTGACCGATTTTGACGGACTTTTGTTTACCTTTTGCTTTTTGTCCACCTTTAGGCATATTTGTGTCAACAACCATTTTTATTACTACTTGTATTACTTGTCTTGTTACCTGAATGGCCACACACATATTGGTGATCGACAACAGCGCTTTATTGTAAATAACGCACATATCGTTGTGCTAAAGGTAATATCGTTTACCAACAAATAACTATCGGCATTTGTCGAACCTTTTAATAAAATTATCGTGATTTTATTATTCTTTTACTTAATTGCTCACGAGTACGTATTGGGCGTACTGACTCTATTGGGGACCCTCGATTGCACTGTACCTGCCAACCACCCAAGTCCCTATAGTGCGGACTTAACACTAGTAATAGTAATACTATATTTTATTTATAAATTTATATATCAAATATGTATAACAAATGTAAAGAAAGTCAACAATAAAAAAATATTAATAGTTAAAAGCTAGTATAATTAACGTAAAATTTTAAAAACTAGATGGCGTAGTTTGAGTTCAATGGATTCTGGTTTGGTTTTACAACTTTTAGCTGGGTTCATTTGGGGTTTGTGTAGGTTGGGTATGTTGATTTATGGTACTTTGGTTACAGATCTGTTTTAGGATTCTTTGGTTGCATCATAAATTACCCATTTACCCCATGGCTTACATTTGATTAAATAAGTACCATGTTATTTTATGGTGTATTTTTTTAAATATATTTAAATAGTAATGTTAACAACAATATTAATGTAACATATAAATAGTTATGCTAACATTTGAAAAGTGTACACTTTTTTATGCTTATTTAAATTTCTAACAAAAAAGAATTACTAGGTGAAGAGTATTTTACGCATTAGTGAATAGTAGCGATCTAAAATACAACAGTTTAAATCCCTTATGACAATTTGATGTAACATGTGTTTTGTTTTAATATTCCCATCTTTGAAAGAAGTAATAGATGGTATATTTAAGTTAGCAAAACTAAGTTTGGAATTTTTTATATATTTTAGCTTCACATGAAAATATAAAAAATATAGCAAAGTTATAGAGCAATTTTTCCTTAAAGGATTATCAATGTAAACATTGAATGCATATGTATGCAAATAATAATTCCATGAGTTGATTTTAATATTAATTATTAATATTATTATTAAGTAAATATATTTGATAAATGTACTCAAAATAATAAAAGAATACTTGTTTAATTAAATACAAGGCAAAGGGTAAATGGGTAAATTACAATGCAACCCGAGGAACCTATAACAAATCTGTACCCTATATTCCTCAAATCAACATACCCAACCCGAACCCAGTTTAACATTATAGCCACCAACCAGAACCCATTGAACTCAAACTACGCCATCTAGTTTTGAAAATTCTTCAACTCATGGAATGGGTTTGATATTTGTTTCCTTATTACAAAGTAAAAACCTATAAAACAGCTTTATTAGAATTAAACTATGAAAATATTACTGTCTAAAGTAGTTTTTAGACCTATTTATATACATATTAATCTCATGAAATCCACATAAATTAATAACTCAAATTGAATTTAACGAGTTTACATTTAAATTTGTAATACAGTTTAAAAACCACTGTATAAATAAATACTTAGTTGCCACTTTAATGAATATCACAAGTACTGGATACTTATTAGAATCATTGTATATTTCTTGGCAGGTTTGAGCTTATAATTGAATTTCCTTTCAATCCATCACTCGAGTGGTAAGCACAAACCTCTAAGCTTTAAATAAAACCCGTACTTGGCAAGCCACCTGTTTTTCTTTTACTGCTACAACATCACCGACGTTCGAGGAACTACGGGGAACCAAATTCATAGGGGTGTTAGGAACTCTTCATAATCCACAAATATTACAGTCCACTAGTCTCTCTGACGTTCTACGTACTCAGCAGCTTTGAACATTATCCATTCCCACTGTCTGTGCCCTGACCCTAAACATGGTCCATTCGAGAAGAAGAAACTCAAACCAGCAAGAAAATACTGGAAAAAGGAGGTAACGAAACGCATAAAAGAACTAACGCATAAAAGAACTAACAAACTTTTTCTATCTTCTTGATCAGATATTCGCACATATTTCTAATCATTTTTTACAATTGAGTGATAAGTGTTTCAAGAGATATAATTTCAAAGGTTACTCGCAAGTAATAAAGTTCTCTTGTCTTCCACTTTTTGAGTACCAATGCTTAAGAGAAAAACGAGTACACATTTGACTTCCAAGCGAAGAGATCGTTAGCAAGAAGAAAAACATAAATAAAGATTAGAAAGATAAATACGAAGCAATACCATTAATTGATGAATGACATAGACAAACAAAGCAATGTGAACCAAAAAAACTATCGGTACGCTCGAAGCAAAACAACAACAAAAATACACCTGCACCCATTATTTTATTTGCGTAGGAGTCGATGACAAGGTAATTGAAAATATTTGATAATAGTTGTGTCTGTTTATTTTGCCAGTCCAATTCCCTCATTACTTTTGTTCAAAGAGTGATCAAGCAATATACTTTAAAAAGTTTTAAAAGTAAACAGACAGCTTCCAATTAGAATTTGAAAAAAGTCACGTAATTTCACATAAAATGCTTGAAATTTACTCTTTTAAACTAAGTAAATAATAAATTCATAAAAAATAATTTTTTTTTTGGATGTGGTCGAAATTTAATATGACCTGCTGATTGGAATACATCCAGTCGTATGGATTGAAAGAAATTTACCCAGTAACATCCAGGGAGTTCTCAACATAGAACTATCAAGCGTGCTCTTTCATTTTGCCCTATTTGCTGGACTTAGGGAATAAGCCCAACATTTATATTCAGTACAATACGTAACAAGTTTAGCATTAAATTCCAAAAAGTTTATATAATATTTAAAAATATTTTGTACAAACTTTAGGACTTACATGTATCACATTTTTACAATATAAATATTACTGATATTTATTACCAGGCGTGTAATAAATAGCCATTCCTGCAAAATATAAATATTTTTTGATTTTCTTTGAAGTAAACAATTGCTTTCCATAATCTGCAAGAATTTTCTATTCGATTTTCATTTTATAAATTTGAAAAATTTTTCCACTTGTGGAGTACGAGAACAGCCCAAATATACACACAAACTCTACTCATACCACATAGTCATAGTGAAAAATTTTAAAACATTGTGCTTTACTGAAACAACAACTATACACAGGTTACACGAGAAATATCATTTGGGCGGTTATTAGTTCGTTGAGTCTATAACTTATTTTTTTCTTCTAAGTCCGCTAATAAGTTTACAATACACCTAAAAGTAATACACACGAATTTAATGCCTATTTTTAAATATTGTCGGTTTCTGAACATTGCTAAACAGGAAAAAATATATCAATTTTTATTTCAACTAAAAATGGTGGAAACCGCAGAACAAAACGCACCTACTTCAGGCAGCACTGCTGCCAAACCATTTCTAATCCACGAACAATTTCTTTTCGAATGTGAACACGTCATCGATTTTTGTAAAACGTTTGAGAAAATCGATATAACCGATCAAACCGACTCTCTGCTTGAAGTAAAATTGGATGACCTAGAATGCAGATGGAAAAGGCTGCAAGTAGGTTATGAAAATCTCATGGTGTCCCCTGAGTCATCCAATACCAAAGACTTCAAAGAAAATGCTAAAGTTAATTTTAACGTCTGTTCAGAAGCATATTATGAAACCCGTTCACAAATAATAGATGTTTTAAGGATATCTTCAAGAACGAGCTTTCAAAGTACGAACAGACACAGTATTATTCCTCCACTCCACACACATATTGCCAGCTCAAATACATGCATAAAAATTCCACCTTGTGATACAGAAATGTTTCAGGGTAGTTACGAAGAATGACCCTCGTTTCGTGACATGTTCACAGCGGTCTATGCAAACCACCCAAAACTTACACCCGCTCAAAAACTGTATCAACTGCGCAACAAAACCAAAGGTAGTGCAGGGGCAATTGTCAAAATATATCCATTATGCGATGAAAATGTTAATCTCGCTTGGACAGCTCTTAGAACCCGGTTTGAAAACAAACGAGTCCTTGTCGACAACCAGTTAAAGATATTTTTCAATATCCCGGTGGCAAACGTAGAAGATAGTGAATCACTCCAAAAGATTCACTCTACTGTCAATGACTGCATTTATATACTCAAATCTCTGAATGTTAAAGTTTATAGTTGGGATCCAATTTTAATATATTTGATTTCAACAAAACTCCCTGAAGAAACTATATCTCAATGGGAACAATCCCTTAAATCACATCGTGAATTGCCAAGTTGGAATCAGATGGATGAGTTTCTTATTAACAGATTCGAAGTGGTTGAAAGGATTTCAAACTTTAAAACCACAAAAGGACGGAGCAGTATACCATTGTGGCAGGTTTTTAAAAATAAATATTGCAATAATTGCCTTTCTCTTGGACATTCAAAAAGTAAATGTAAGAGTAGAAGCTCTTGTTTAACGTGTAGAAAACGCCATCACACACTATTACACTTAGGAGAAAATCAATCAGTAAACTCGGAACCTAAAAATAAGAACCTCTCAGCTCCCTCAAAAAACATAGAACTTAAATATAGTGTGAATTCTAACGCTGATACTCAAGCAGAAAAACACTTTTCATCTCAAATTCAAGCAAACTTAGGGTTTAATAATGAAACTATCTTGCTCAGAACTGCTTTAATCCAAATAGAACACAACGGGGAACTCTTTACCATTAGAGCATTAATAGACCCTGGTTCTCAAAAACATTCATCTCAGAAAAAATAAGAAATCTATTGCAACTTCCATATCGAACAGCATTATTTGAGGTTGGAGGTATAGGATGCACAACACAAAAAGCTGACAAGGAGTGTCAAATTGTACTGTACTCTCGAAAATACAACACTCGATGCTCTGTAAATGCAATGCTAATAAATTACCAGCCATCTCTTTTCAAAAGCCTGATTATTCCCAACTCCCACAGCTTGACTTAGCAGAACCTTATTTTAATAAATCTTCAAATATTGATCTCATTCTTGGCAATGATTCGGAAAGGCACATAAACCTCCAAGGTGTTACAAAAATATTTGTGGAGTTGGTTCGGCATACAACATGATTTTCGGCTGGGTTCTCAATGGTTGCTAAAGGAATACCTTATCCTTGACCATATGGAAGAATCAGGTTCCCAAGAAATTTGCTCTCAAGGTAAATTTTATTCATTTTACCTCCCACACCACGCAGTAGTCCGCCCAGAGCATAAATCAACTAAAGTCAGAGTTGTATTTAATGCTTCTCGTAAAACTACATCAGGTTTCTCACTAAATGACGTTCTCTACACGGGTCCGACACTTCAGAACGACTTTATCACCACTATTCTCAATAGGAGAAGATATGAATACGTGTATAATGGAGATATTCAAAAAATGTGCCGACAAATCAAGGTACATCCCGAAGATAGGCTCTTTCAACGGATTTTATTCCAACATAATTCAAATACACCTATCAAAGATTACCAATTAAACACAGTAACGTTCGGAGTAAATTGTGCTCCTTTCTTAGCCATACGTACTCTATTGCAACTCGCTTCAGACTCAGAAAAATAATTCCCAGAAGTTTCCAAAATTTTGCGAAATGAAACTTATGTTGATGATGTATTATCGGGCGGATTTACCATTGAAGAAGCCATAAACTCGCAAACAAATCTCATTGCAGTACTCAAATCTGCAGGATTTCCCTTAAAAAAGATAACTGCCAACAATCCGCAACTCCTCTCTCATATATCCAAAGATGATTTGTACGATCATAATTTCTTGCGCTTCTCAGAAACAAGTTTTACAAAGACATTAGGTATAAAATGGAACGCATTAAGTGATAAATTTTCCTACTCTTTCATTCCTACCCAAAATGAACTGAAAGTAACAAAACGAATAGTATTGTCCAACGTTGCTCAGTTATTTGATCCAGCAGGTTGGATAACTCCCATTATCATAAGAGCAAAAATCCTCATGCAGCAACTATGTTTAGAAGATTTATCTTGGGATGAACACATTAGCTCTGAATCCTTATACATATGGCAGAATTTGTTAAATGACCTTTGTTTAATCTAAACCTATTTTTTTTATTAATTTCATTCCTTTTGTACGTTAGAATTTGACTACCTACTATTTGTATGCATCTTTGTGATTTCCATCACAAATATGCATTGTCAAATTCTAACGAGTGACATCTACGATTAAGCGCCACTTTGCAACTCTCTCGCTTCTCTCGTGGCTTTAAACGTCACCTTTTACTTCTCGTTGTAAGTAATATTATTTACGATAATATTTCGAATATTCCCAAATAAAAACCCACTGTCAATATTGACATCAAAATTCTAATTCCCCTTTGTTTTATTTATTTTTATTTTGTTTCATTGCTACGCAAACATTTGGTCCTGAGCGAACCGGATAATTTAATTGTTCACGACAATTAATACGAAGGTTTTCTTCTTCTTCCCCTTTTTAGAAGACACCAACACAAAATCACCAAACCCATCCTCATTTCTCATCATTTTATTTTCTTTAATTACAATAAAAAAATCAAGGTACGTATCTCTATTTAAGAGTGCATTCGCGAGTGTCGTTGTTTTCTTTAAATTTCCGAAAAAATAAACATCCAAACAAACATAACCTGGTCGTCTAACAATACGCGGCTTGTTGTTGTTGTAAACGATAATCGCTTCAAACCCATTCGGTATACAAAGTGTTTTTTCTCGACGAGAATAAAATAAAACAAAGAAGGAAAAAAATAAAAGTAGTGAGAACAGTGAAAAAGTGCCTACATTGTTTCAGTGTTTTTTACATTTAATAAACATACAAACAAAATAGCCTAAACAGTGTCTGAATAGAAAAAATATTCAAAGGCTAAAGCAAAAAAGAAAACAAAAAACAATAACAAATATCCAGGCACTCACTGAAACACACAACTGCATTAACAGCATTAACCAGTATTGTTGTTGTTAATGTTCGATCGCATTCTCCCACTTCAAACCTTTGTATACTCACGAATAGGGTTGTTAAAGTGGAGTGATAAAATTTTGAAAAATATTTTTTATAAAAAATAAAATTTTTTTGATTAATAATTTCGCTTGATTTTTCGAACACGATCAAAAACATAAATTTTTAAAAAAAATCGTAACGCACCCTACAATCGGTCGTACACTGAAAAAAAAAAATATATATATATATATATAAACATATAAAAATATTTTTTGCCAATATTAATATATTGCATTTAACTTAATATTATTAAATAATAATTGAAATTTTTTCGAAAAAAAATTGTTGTGATCGTGTGTACCCTACAGTCCGTGCACGCTACATCCTGCAATTTTAAAAATTAGCGAATATTATTGAATTCTGTTTAAATATTTCTCTTTTTCAAAGAGTTTTAAATTTTTTGACACCTCCGGTGTTATAATTAAAACTTTGTATATTCCATATACACTTAGAGAAATTTTTGAAATTTTCAGTACACTGAAAAAAATTTATATTTTAAATTTTTTTGTTTTTCTTGGAAATTTGATCATTTTTGTGGTTCTATTAGAAAAAGGTGTGGTATTTCCGCTACATCACTGTTTTTTTTCGATTTTAAGCATTCTGCTCTTAATTTGTTGAATAATTTGCATTTTCATTCAATTTTAATTGAGAAAATAATTGATTTTTGGGTTTTTTTAGTTAGATTTTTTGATTTTACGGTCACATTTTGGCTTTTAATCCTTTTTTTTCTAAAAATCATTGCCTTATTTCTACACTTCCCACAAGTGTTCTGAATAAATATAAAATTTTGTTAAATTTTCTTCTTCAAGGAATATTATTTTCTTTATTTTTGAATTAATTCTTTACCAAAATGCCTTTGACTCCACTAGACTTCTTCATCAGAGCCACTGATGCTCTCGTAAAATACGACGCATGCATCACCTCCCTCCAGGAGGAAGATCTTTACGTCTATGCCTTAGAAATTCAGGCAACTGAAGCTAAGGAACTTTGGCGTAACGTCAAAGAATGTTATGAAAAATGCATGAACGAGATTCACATCAAAGAAACCCCTTCTTAAGAAGATGATCTCTCGGTTGAATGCAAATATCAGGTCGCTTTTAGAGCATATGTAAAAGTCTTATCTTCCCTCAATAGAAAGGTTGATCTACTTCGTCCTACACTTAAAACTCCAACTAAAGTTAGTAATCCACCGGTCACTTCACGAGTGAATTTGCCTCAAGATGAGGAAACCGCTTCGGTTTCTGGTGTTTCGCACCAAACAGTTACTCTTGCTGATGCTACTCATATTTCTCTTAATGATAGTTTTGCACATAGCATCAATCTTCCACCTTGTGATATTGATGTTTTCAATGGTGACATTCTTACATGGCCAACCTTCCGGGATTACTTTTCGGCTGTGTATATAAGTAATTCTCGACTTAGTGACATAGAAAAATTATGCCTTTTAATCAAAAAAACTAGTGGTGATGCTCGAGATATAGTGTCAAATTTTCCCTTAACTCATAAAAGTTTTAGTTTGGCATGGAAAGCTTTAAAAGAAGCTTATGATAATGTTCGCATTTTAGTTAACAACCAAATTAAAGCTCTTTTTGATCTTCCAATAATAGATAATGAGACTAGCGCTGCTTTAAAAAATTTACAAAGAGGTATTAATGGGTGTGTTTCTGCCATGGCCATTTACGATGTTCCTACGGATAATTGTAGGGTTTTCTTTGTTTGCAAAGACTTCCCAAAGATACAGTTACGCTGTGGGAACAAAATATAAAAGATAAATCTGCTTTGTCCTCTTGTAAAGATCTTGATCTCTTTCTAACCGAAAGAATCCAAACGCTTACTTGCCTAAAGGATATAAAGGGAATAGACTCCAATAAAAAAATCGAACAGAAAAAAGTTAGGACGCATTTCACGAATGCCGCTCCATCTCGCACATCACAGTCCTCTGAGAAGTTTTGCATATTTTGTCCTAGGCAAATTCATCACTTAAGTGTTTGCCCCGAATTTTGAAAACGTTCTCCTAATGACCGCTTCTCATTGGTAAAACGGCATAAATTGTGCATTAATTGTTTGTCAAAAGGTCACGATGTGAGGAATTGCACAAGTTCACATAGTTGTATAAAATGTAATAGACGTCATCATAGTTTACTTCACCAAGATACGGCACCAAAGAATAATTCTAATAATTCTACAGCTACGACCCATGTCTCTTTACAGTCCACTCATGTTCCGCATGTCACCCCATCAACTAGTTCTAACCCAAATATGCCTTCCACCTCAACAGGTCAAACTTCTAACGCTTTAACTAGACAAGTATTCCATACTTCACAAAACAAAAATATTATTTTGGGTACAGCGATGGTGAATATTGCTCACCAGGGTATTACGTATCCAGCTCGTGCTATAATAGATCCTGCTTCTGAAGCATCCTTTATAACAGAAAGGTTACAACAGCGTCTTTGCATAGCCACTACTTCCACTCAAGCTACTATTTCCGGCGTAAACCAATCTGTCTCAATAATGTCACGAAAATTGTGTTCGCTGTGTGTAGGTTCTCCCGTAGACAGTACGCTCTTTATGGAAATGGTAGCATTAGTAGTTCCTACTATTTCATGCAATCTTCCTTCGTTCTCCATCAGCAGGGAACTTGCCGCCAATATGCCAAATCTTCGTTTGGCTGATAGAAATTTGTGTGACTGTCGCCCAGTAGACATTTTAATAGCAGCGGATTTATATCCTAAAATACTGCTGCCGGGAATCCAATCTAATATCCTAGGTTCCTTAATAGCACAGAAAACAGTATTCGGCTGGGTCATTACTGGTCCAGTTCCGACGATTGGCATAGGTCTCTCGAATAACATTACCACATTTTCAACAAATGTTGAATTTTCTCCCGAAGATAATCTTAACCAGACTATCCTTCGTTTTTGGGAATTAGAAGAAATTCCAAAGCGCACTTTATTGTCTCCTTCGGACCAATACTGTGAAGATAATTATAATCGCACAACATATAAGGACTCTAATGGCAGATACATTAAACCCGAATTTAACGGCCAAATAGATCTCGGACATTCGAGGACAAATTGTCTACAACAGTTCCTTCGCAATGAGGCATCACTCCTTAGAAACCCTAATGTAAAAGAAATATATGATGGAGTAGTACTTGAATATTTAAATTTTGACCATATGAGGCCAGTTTCGACTACGTCGACAAATTCTACAGGTTGTTATCTGCCTCATCATCCGGTCATCAACCCAGACAAACAAACTACAAAACTACGGGTTGTTTTTAATGCTTCTAATCGAACATCAAATGGGAAAAGCCTCAACGACATTTTACACGTCGATCCGACTCTTCAACTTGACTTGGTCCTCCTAATTATACGATGGAGATTATATCAATATGTTTTTAATTGTGACACTACTCAAATGTATCGTCAGATACGAGTAAATCCAAGCCACACGGGTCTCCAGAGAATTCTTTTCAGGGATTCTCCCAACAATCCTATCCAAGATTATGAGCTACTGACGGTAACGTTTGGAGTTAATTGCGCTCCCTATTTAGCTATTCGAACTTTATTACAGTTGGCCGATGATATTGAATCTCAATTCCCTCATGCTGCACATATCCTACGGAAGTGCACGTACGTTGACGGGATATCATGACTTGGAGACTGCGCATAAATCGAGAGACCAACTAATTAGTGCTTTAGGTTCCGCCAAATTTGAATTGCGAAAATGGACGTCTAATGTTCGCTGTATCCTAGAGCCACTTCCCCTCGAATATTTAATAGATTCTCAAATACTTAATTATGTGGAAACAAGTAGTTCCAAACCTCTTAGCATTAGATGGAATGCTCAATTGGATATTTTTTACTTTAATGTAAAGCCTCTTGTCCACAAACATAATTATACAAAACGGGAAGTGCTTTCTGCAATTGCTAAGTTAGTTGATCCTATAGGTTGGTTAAGCCCAGTAATTATAGTAG
>NW_026877097.1:0-21512 GCF_032173495.1 Musca vetustissima | reverse complement strand
TAACCTTTAATTTTTTGGTATCAAAAAGTATGGCTAAATTTATTTTTTCAAACCATATAGATTTAAAAACAGTAAGGAAGGTAGAAATTCGGTCGGAGGTGACCATATGATACCCTACATAACTACCACTGAAGTTTAACTTGGTGCGGATCTATATTCCGAGCTTCCCGAGCATAAGTAATCTCGAAATTTTACACAGAGAAACAGGTGAGAAAATGGATGAACTGTTTTTATATATGAACTGATATTTTTATACCCAGTTTGTATAAACAATGGCAAAATTTGCTTACTATGGCGTATATATATTTAAGCCTTAAAGATATATACCCGAGAAGGTGATAGAATATCCAAGCGGATTGGATGACATTTATATTGATACCCATACATATCATATAAAGGGGTAATTTTTTTGAAAGCTAGCTTTAAACAAACAATTGTAGAATTTTTAAAATATATATTTTCAAGGACCAACACAAGAGTAGGTTTAACAAGTGAAAAAGCGTGAAGTTCGGCCGGGCCGAACTTTGGATACCCTCCACCATAGATATACTGACAGGTACTTGAAATGAAAATATAGGTAACATACCAAAAAGTGACCTTTCTACAAACTGTTTATGTAAACCATAACGTACACCGAATACAAATTTCAGAAATTTTTAATGAATATTAATACCCTCAGCCTTATGGCTAATGAGGGTGTATACACTTTGATACAGTGAAAATGTGCCTCGTCGAAATATTGGTTCTAGACCCTACGTTTTTTAGACCAAATTCATTTCAAAAAATTTTGATTTCATTAAAACTTTGTTCCTGTTCGAAGATGGGAAATATCGGTCCACTCCTTCCGGTACGTCCCACGCAGGGGCTAGGCCTAGGCCTAAATCCGGGCTATAGTTCATATATAGTACATTATCGAACCTTACGTTCTATCCTCCGCAGGTGAAATGATTACAACAGAACCAAACCCAAACGCAGAACAATCAGATAACTATTTTAATATAAAAATAGGGGTTATATGGGGACTACGCCAAAAAGTGGGCGAATATCAATACTTTTTTGTAGAGAGATTTGTTATCATATACGACTACAAAATACCAATTTGCAACAAATTCGGTTGAAAAACGCGCTCAAGAACCCCAAAATAACGAAAATGGGGGCTACCCGAAAAAATGGACCTATATTCATAATATTCATAATTGGTGGAGAGATTTAGTACCTATTGAGAACTCCAAATACTAAATTACACCCAATTCGTTGGAAAAATACGACCAAAACCACCAAAATATTGAAAATTAGGAGGTACCGTTTTATTGGGGCTACCAGAAAAAGTGGAAATGTACTTATAATTTTTTGCGGAGAAATTTAGTACCCAATAGGAACCCAATGTACCAAATTTCAGTGAATTCGGTTGAAAAACGCGCTCAAGAACCCCAAATTACTGAAAATTTGGGGGTACCCTTATATGGGAGCTATGCCGACCGATATATCCCATCTTCGAACTTGCCCTGCCTGCAGACAAAAGACAACCCTATGCAAAATTTCAGCACCCTATCTCAATTCCTTCAGAAGATAGCGTGATTACAACAGACGGACATGGCTAGATCGTCTTCGTCTTTTACCCTGATCAAGAATATTTATAGGGTCGGAAATGAATATTTCGATGAGTTACAAACGGAATGACAGAATTAATATACCCTCCATACTATGGTGGAGGGTATAAAACCGGTGAGCGGAGCATTATAGTCGCACGGGGCTACCACATGATACCCTACACAACTACCACGGAACACTAAATTTCTGTGGTTCTGTACTACGAGATATTTGCACTATTACTTAAATATTTACTCCACAAAATACAAATTTGGTTGATATGACTCTCGAGATATTGACCGATCATCACCTAAACAGGTCAGGTCCCCTTCCCCGTGTAAAATATGTGATGTTCTGCATATAAAAATGGTCTCTTGAGCGACTAATCTGCCAAAAATATAGTTTTCGTTTAATTGCACCCCCTAAATACCATTTCAACATTAACGAAACTTATTCACGTAAAATTCCAAAGCGATAAGCGTGACATTTCCATCCTCTAGTGGGGTAATAGTAATTATAAATAATACCAAAACAAATAGACACCTTTAAATATTTAGGCATAACTCCCACATCCGTGTAAAATATATTTGGGATCAATTTAAAGGTCAACAACTCCTCTAGTATAAACTATACATAAACTTCTCGGGACAATGTCCTTCATGATTAAATAATATAAAATATGTATAGTATAAAATATTTATAATCTTTCACACAAAAGTCAGGACGCGATAAATATTGACAGATTTTTATCAAACCAATCATGCTTATTCTTTGGCCATATCCCCTTCTCCACATCCGCTAAATATCAACCAATAATTACCAAAAAACAATAGGGGTCTTTTTTGTCCAGAACAGGTCCTACATGCATAATGTTGTGTCGATTGGTCCATAACTGTGGCCTGTATCATGTTTACAAATTATAATGGACAGACGGACACACTTGTCTAGATCGGCTCAGTTGGTCGAGATATGACGATCGGTAAACTTAAAGGTGGGTCTGGCACCAATATTTTGTGCAGTTACAAACTCTTGGGGCCACACAAAGCTATAATATCCTGACAACATAATTGTGAAGGGTATAAAAATATATCTATTCGAAGGAGGCACAGGGGCCGTACAAAGCTATAGTACTCTGACAACATAGTTGTGTAGGGTATAAAAATATATCTATTCGAAGGAGGCACAAGCGCAGGTTTTTTAGACCTTAAAAATATAGTACATTAAGAATATATTATATAAAATATATTATATATTTAAGATATTAAAACATCGGACCGGAATTCTTATACCCTTTACCACACTGTGGTACATGCATATGTTTGTAACAAACAAAAAAAAGCGAGATAGACACATGGTTCCTTTTAAGAATATGCATAGAATCACTTTCTGAGTCGATTCATGCATGCCCGTCCGTCGCTTGATGTTAAATTCTAATCAAAGTACAGGTCACATTTATAATCCGTTTTGGATGAAATTTCCCATATATATTTTCTTCTGATTTTAAGTAAATAGTTCACCAACATCCATATATATCTTTCGAGTTGGACGAATTTTGGCACAGTGCACTAAATTGAGTCTAAAATTATGTGCGCTAAGTTTCATGAAAATCGGTTTAGATTTCGATATAACTACCATAAATATTTTTTTGTCCGATTTAATGTAAATTGAGCATTAAAGACCCAAAGTTTGGCCGAATGGTAAAATTTTGTACAATGCACTGAAGTTAGTTTTTTAGGTTTGGACTTTATTTAGCATGCTTCGGAATGTCCGATTTGGGCCAAATATGCATCGTTTTGTTGTCATTTAGAGGTAACTTCATAATGCCTCTCTCATAGACGTCCTGCTCTCTATTTGCAAAAAACTGTAGTAGTCGATTTTCACAATGCAAGTTTCTGATTTAGATATGGCATAGCTTCCATATATAATATCTGGTTGAGATTACATTTTAAAAAGTGCAGCATACCGAATAGCGTGTGTCAAGTTTACTTTAAACCGATTTACAAAATATAACTAAGCAAATCCTAACGCTAAACAAAAAAGAAATAAGTCGGATTATTTCTGACTGGTATTCGGATGGGACACCTCAGCCTGAAGGCACATCTAATCAAGATTGGATGCGAAGATAGCCGCATGTGCAGAGCGTTTGGGGAAGACAGTGAAACGCAGGAACATTTCCTGTGCCATTGCCCAGCAATTACATGCCTTCGGAAACAATTCTTGGGAAATGACACTCTTCACGGACTAACCGATCTGAGGGGGTGTGAATTGAGAAGATTGAAGGACTTCACAAAAAACACGGAATTCCTAGATTCATAGGGGAATCCAATCCAAATGTTTTTTTTTTAATCTAAACTTTCACTAATTCTAACATTCTCCTCATTTCTAGAGCGCACAACAGGCCTCAATTGACATGTGTAGATATTGATGTGTGTCCGTTTACATATAGATAAAAATCACATATTTAAGTTCGTTCTATTTCATGCCAATGTTCCTTCGAAAAAGCGACGTCTGTTAGGATATGTATAATATACCCAATGTGGTGAAGGGTATCATATATTCGGCCCAGTCCGACTTCACTGCATTTCTTAAAGGTTTATATTAAAATAATTATCTGATTTATTCCGTGTGTTGGGGTTGTCCCCATATATGCGTATTCTACCATAATATGGGGGATATTCGTTACGCGAAATTGTCGGCCTACAAAGTATGGAATTCTAAGACGATTTAGCTATCTGCTGTAATCATTCCGCTTTCTAATAACCTCGAGTAGTGCCAAAATTTCATCCAATTTGGATCATAACATGGACAGACAGAAAATGTAGGTAAATCTTTAAAATCCCTAATATGGACGCTATGTCTGCAAAAATGTTTTTCACCTTCCAAAATTCCGGAATATAAATTTGCAGCCGATTATGTGGATAAAACATGCAATACCAACCCAAAATTGGCTGATTCTTTTGATGAATGCTGTGTCAAAACATATCATATCGACACATAATTACAAATTACAACCCTCTCGGTTGGAAAATGAGACAAAAAAATTGTTCATGTTCCCAGAACCCGTAAAAAATGTGGCTTAGACCATCAAAATGCATACATTAAACCATGAACCGTAATATCGTCCTAGAAGCTCAATTTTAAGCTCTTCGCAAATATTTCGTGCTGTCAAAAACTCAAAATGCAAATTTATTATGCCTACTCATGATTTGGGGTATAAACACATTTTTTAAGAACTAATACCAGCGCTCTTCTTCTGAGTTTTCATTTGGAAAGAAATTTTTAAAACACTCCATTTGTAATTTCACCCTTGGAATTTAAGTGACAACAACATTGATGCATCAATTATTCTGTCAATGTCAATTCAACACATTCCATTAACATAATTCGAATCAAATTAAGATATCAAACATTAGTGTAGGCATATTTCGATTACACACATTCAATACATTACGCTTTATCGCATTATCACTTTCCATTTCAACGTTTTTTCTATCAATTTAAAGTTCTATCACGCCAAGTTAATAAATCAACAAAGAAAAAATTAAAATCAAGAAAGATTGAAATTGAAAGTGAAACGAATTTCAAATGATTTAAGTTCAGGTCAGTTCAATTCAAATGAAAAATAATGAAAATTATTGGACACTTCGTGTTCGATTTCCTGGTATAATATCATTTTCAATTGTTAATGATAATGTCTTAGGGGATTACCATTCGTGGTGTCAATTGTTTCATGAGGCCTTTTAATGGCTAAATACCAATTGAATGATGACCATTGTTTGTTCGCCCATCCCACCACCTATTGCTTTCAATCAAAACAATTTCAATTGTCTTAACATGCATTCTCCCACTACCTACGGCAACTCTAACAAAAACAACAACAACAATAAAAATTAAAATACAACTGAATATAGATTACTTTTCTATTCGATTACAAATGCATGGCAGTACTACACCATGCACATCATGACTCCCTTTTTTGTACATGAAGGTGAACATGCAACTCCCCCAACCCCATGCTGTTGTTTTTTTCTTCTTCTTTATTCGGAAAAGAAAATAGCTGACTTTCATATGATGGCGATATGATTGATTTGTGGCATAGAAAAAAAACTGAAAAATGTTATAGCCTCATTATTCACTATCATCGGTTGGTGGTACTGGTTGGTGATACTGGTGGCAATTGCTGGAATGGAATTTAAAAAACATTTCCCCCCAATGGTTTTTCTTTATAGAGCATATTTTTTCGAACAAAAGACTTAAGACACAAGCGCCTCATGAATGCCATAGCATCTTCAGACAAACTAAGGAAAGGAACTACGCTTCACATCAGGCTGGCATTTATGTATCTCAATTTGTCTATTGATATCAAAATTATACGCCATTTTTTGATTAGTATTACAAAAGAAACCCAAAAACGCATTTGATAATATGACTTTCACCATCAGGTTCATCATCATCAGATGACGTCGATGTCATGGCGAGGAAATAGCAATTACAGGTCATAATTCATTATTGCGTGTTTCCTTATCAGCAATTCGGAAAAGGAATTTGAAATGTTAATATTAGATTAGCTCGATATGATGATATAATATTAGATTTATTAGTTTAACCTTAGATGTGTTTAATTGCCACAATTAAATACACATATAGCATGCTGAGTTAAAGGTGTTAATGATTATCATAAAAGTGCATTTTGGAATCAAGGGCAGTGGAGTTAGAAATTAAAACAGATGAAAACGAAAGTATCATGATGCATGCGGTGAATATGTGGTAGGTAATGTCAGGTCACTCATTTGACCCACCGGATATGGAGTATTTTTCGACAAAGTGTGTAAAATAGCCACATTGAAATGTAAAGACCACCTCAAAGATAACGCTTATACAAAAATTAAAAAAATATATTTTTTATATATCTTGAAATGGTTTTAATACAAATAATTGTAAATTTTTGGGAATTCCTTCCTTCTTAAATTAAAATGGCAATATTAGGCTACAGCTTGGGTCAAGCCCATTTGTCAGTATTTTGTAGGGTTTTAGCAAGTTTCCTGTATTGACATGGCCTCCATATAAAGGTGCCGTTATATTTTAGTTGAATTTTACATTCATGTTACTGTAATTTGGCAATCCGGGGTCTTGGAGAGCGAAAAAACATATTTTCCAAGTAATTGCTCATGGAGTAAAAATTTAGGCTATACGATTCAAATTTGGTTATTTTAGTTGACCAACCATTTCTAATTAGTTGGACAGATCTCTTATCCGAGTAAAATTTGTAAGGCATCTAGTACCGCCTAGGAAACCATACAGTAATAAGGCTTTAGGTCCATTCCATTTCCCAAATATCATCGTATCGTCACCGAAATTATTGCAACCTTGGTTTAGCGCCTTTGAAATTTTAACGAGTAATTACTTGTCACTTGCTTTGCCGCCTCCTATAAGCATACTGTCACTCGGACAGACAACACGCATATCGTTGCGCACCGACATATCGTTGCCAAAAGGTAATATCGTTTACCACCAAACAACCAACGTATCAATAAACATTGAATTATTATTAAGAAAACTCTTGTGTTTTTATTCTATCTTCTTTACTTTCCGGCACACTGCACTATTTATACACCCCCTCCCTACGGTCCACTGCTCCACGTATTCGGCGTATCGACTCCCATCGGCGCAGCCCCTCTGAGCTATACACCTGTTTTATTTTCAACTTCTCGGGTCTATGTCCTCCAGGAGTAAATATTAGGTTGGGGAAAAAGAAATCCATTTATTTTTCGGCAGATGGCTCTACTAGTAGATTTCTCGTAAAGTATCGATCAAACAATTTTCGATTTATTCTCGTTGGAAGTGTGACATTTCGGAATAAAAACCAGTAAGGAAAGTACTAAAGTCGGACGGGGCCGACTATAAGATACCCTTCACTACTTTGGGTATATTAAATAGATGGGATCCTAACAGACGTCGCATTTTTAAAGGAACATTAACATGAAATAAAACATGTCATTCTGCAACCTATACTAAATTTTGGTCAGATATAGAGTTGCTTCTTACAATGGGACAAAATTATGTAAACGAATTAAAAGCAAAATATCGAATTCTAAACCGATTTCATCGAAACTTGTCACATGTTCGGCCACATTTTGAATTCTTCATTTACTTATAAATCCAAATTTGTTGCAAATAGAAGGATATATAGGGACTTTGGTGCACCATTTACATAAAATCGGCCGAAAATATATATGGGAGCTCTATCTAAATCTAAACCGATGTTCACGAAATCGAAGGATATATAGGGACTTTGGTGCACTATTTACCTAAAATCGGACGAAAATATAAATGGGAGCTATATCTAAATCTTAACCGATTCCAACAAAACTTGGCACACAGCGTTCTTAATTCAGAATGCTGAGTCAAATTTCGTGGAAATCGAAGGATATAAGGGACTTTGGTCCACTATTTACCTAAAATCGGACGAAAATATATAAGGGAGCTATATCTAAATCTTAACCGATTTTTCCGAATTTCAATAGGGTTCGTCCTTGGGCCAAATAAGTGAACTGTGCCAAATTTTATCCAAATCGGATCACACATGCGACCTGTACTTTGTTAACAAAAATACATGGACGAACGGACATGCATTAATCGACTTAAAAAGTGATTCTATGCATATTCTCAAAAGGAACCATGGGTCTATCTCGATTCCTTTTGCCTGTTACAAACATATGCAAAAAGACATAATACCCTGTACCACAGTGTGGTAAAGGGTATAAATATTTTGCTGTTGTTTGTTTGGTTGTGAATTACAGGGTATTAGAAATGAAAGTGAAGAAAGAGAAAATTCGGATGTTAAATATGCACAAGTAGGCAGGTCGTCGAAAATATCGATAAAGTCGGAGAAATGATCGAAGTCGTCGTAATATACAAGAGATGCTCATATGTACAATATCCTTTGGACAGAATAGACTCCTCCATTTGCATAAAATCGGACAGAAATAGATAAGGGAGCTATATCTACATCTATACCGATTTCAACAACAAAATATCGTGCAAATAAAACAGGATCAATGGTGCACCATTAACATAAAATGGGACCTAAGTATATATGTGAGCTATATTTAAATCTGAAATGATTTCATATCCGCTGCCACATTTTGTGAATATAGAACTGAGCTCCTCATGTGATCGAGTTGCCCCTGAATTTTCTCTAGGGGCGTTGATTGACCCTTTGTATTAACAACTCTGTCACGAAATTTGTTCCTAGACTTGAAATTTGTGTGTTCGTCCGGTTCTAACCAAAGACAACCCATATATATATATATATATTTGTTAATGATCGATTATTATTTAGAGAATAAGATTAATTAAATTTGATCTTTATTGTCTGTTGTTCTGTTTGGTTTAGGGGTCACAAAAATGACCCTTACATCTTCAAAGGGGACCTGTCTTACGAATGTGTATGGTTGTTTTAATGATGATTGCTAAATATTTAGCGGGACAATTGCACCAATACGTTTGTGTGAAAATGTACAAAAAATCCCTTCGCGATTTGATATATTATGATATTTGATATAGAATGATAAAAATATTGCTGATGTGTAATCTGGTGGTACGGATTATCCGGTTTTACCAAAATGTTGATAATATGAAGATAGAACATAAAGGACCAAACCTTTAGAAACCTACCACTAAACTCCTATTGCTACGTTTCTAAAAAATATTCAAATTTTAAAAACTTGTAATATTAATTTAATATCTGAAATATCTGATTTGATCCACTGATTGTACATGTTACATGTGCGTTCCGTATATTGTACAAGCTTTAGTTGCAATCGGATAATAGCTGGGGCTTTGCGCAGAATTAGTATGAAATAGGGTCAAAATATACAGGGGAACTATATGTGCACAATTTGGTATAACATAGGGTCAAAATATATGTAGGAGAGCTATATCAAAATATAAAGCGATTTAAGGTAACTGCACACAAGCATATCAAAACTAAATTTCGTATCAATAGGACAAATGTTATTATTTGATGCGCCATTATATTCAAACCAGAACAGATTTTCTGCCATTTGAATGGTGTTAGTCGGTGGTGCATAAAATAAACTGTGTCAAATTTGTTGTCAACATTGACAGACAGACATACATCTATAAATCCACTCACTGGGCTCCATATAAATGCCCAGTCGTTTTTATAACCTCCACCATAGTATGGAGGGTATATTAATTTTGTTTTTCCGTTTGTAACTCATCGAAATAATCATTTCCGACCCTATAAAGTATATATATTCTTGATCAGTTTTTAAGTGATTATTTATACTCTTTCGAGTCGAGCTTGATTATCTAAGTTTTGCAATGAAAAGAATAGCCAGGAGAAGAATCTACCCACCATTATGCGACGTGTTTCCCAGTTGGTTATGCGGCTCATCAGGAATATTGGGCTATGTGGCTTTAAAAAGGTTGCACGTTGATAACTTGTATTTATTCCGCCCTGATGCGAAACTTGCATATTCGAATTAAATTCAAATTTGTCAAAGTTCGACATTTGTCTTCATTCTAGGAACAGTCCTTTTCAAAGCAGATTTTTTTTTTTATCAGCGTAAAATTCTATGACGATAAAGCCATGTCCGTCTGTCTGTCCGTCTGTCTGTTGTAATCACTCTAGCGTCTAAACGAATTGAGATAGATCGCCAAAATTTTGCATAGAGTCGTCTTTTGTCTGCGGGCCGGTCAAGTTTGAAGATGGACTTCATTGGTCTACGTTTAGGCATAGCTCCCATATAAGGGAACCCTCCAATTTTCGGTATTTTGGGGTTCTTGAGCGCGTTTTTCAACCGAATTCGCTGAAATTTGCTACATTGGATTCTTATTGGGTACTAAATGTCTCCACAGAAAATTATAAATATAGGCCCACTTTTTCTTGTAGCCCCCATATAACGGTACCTCCTAATTTTCAGTATTTTGTGGGTTTTGATCGTGTTTTTCCGCCGAAATAGCTGTAATTTAGTATTTTGAGTTCTTAATAGGTACCAAATCTCTCCACAAAAAATTATGAATATAGGTCCATTTTTTCGGATAGCCCCCATATAAGGGTACCCCCAATTTTCGGTATTTTGGGGTTCTTGAGCCCGGTTTTCAACCGAATTTGCTGCAATTCGGTATTTCGTAGGCGTATATGGTAACAAATCTCCCTACCACAAAATTAATTATATTCGCCCCGCTATTTGGGGTAGTCCCCATATAACCCCCTTTTTATATTAAAATAATTATCTGATTTGTTCCGCCTTTTGAGTTTGGTTCTAAGACTCTGTTGTAATCATTTTACCTGCGGAGGATAGCGAGATAAAAAATTAGAACGTATGGTTCGATAATGAACTATAGCCCCATTTAGACCTAACCCCTGTGTGGAGGTTCCAGAAGGAGTGGACCGATATTCCCCATCTTCGAATTTGAACTAAGTTTGGAAGAAATAATAAGATGGACAAAGTTTGGATGAAATAAACAAAATTGGTCCAAAGAAACATGGGGTCTAGAACCAAGATATCGATGATATTTTCACAGTGTTAAAGTGTATACACCTTTATTAACCATAAGGCTGAGGGTATAATAATCCATTAAAAATTTCTGAAATTTGTATTATGTTTTACACAATCCGATTATAGAAATGTCGGTATAGGTCCACTTTTTGGTATGTTCCCTATATGTTCATTTCCAGTACCTGTCAGTATAACTATGGTGGAGGGTATCCAAAGTTCGGCACGGCCGAACTTACAGCTTTTTCACTTGTTATATCTTTGGATAGTCCTAGGTTCAGTTTCCAATCGAAGGGACCATATTGTCGCATTACGAAGTGTCTGTAATTTGGCATTCTTGTAAAAAACTTCACAGATTATTTTCAATATAAATCTATATTTTTACGTAGTCCCCAAAGGTAACGCATCATTTGCTGTATGTTCAAGGTCCTAGACCAATTTTAAAATCTCAGTATCTCTAATTTGATACAATTAGCGATAATAGGCTCACATGCTTTTCTTAAGAATGCATTTATGATTGTTTAACTCTATATGTCCTACCATTTTTTTACATCAAACCTATATTTAGAAAATATTTCCCTCTTCCGATTTGCATCCACAAAATGACACATGCCACATGCCACTTACAACGACAATTAATCGCTTTTAAAAAAGCTACTATTATAATGTTTATCATAAAACAGAAAGTGAATGCGTAAAAACAACTCCTCCAATAAATAATGTGTAATGACTTCCCCGTGTGTGCGCATGTTTGCGTCTGTTCACACAGTTAATAATGAAAAACGTTTACTTTCGAACGATTTAAATTAAATCATTTGTACGAAAATAGTTGCCCAATTTAAAGGCAATAAAAACAACGACGACGACGATCAACGAATGAATTGTCGAACGCATTACATTGCTGCACTGGTGGCAATGCATTCGCGCGATGTGAAACATTACAGCATTACGTGTAACAATTATGACAAAATCAAACGTTTAATTTGAATTTCAATTTAAAGCTAAGCCATCGTCGCCATCGACGCTGTTACATGAAATGCAGCTATAAAAACTCTGCAGGGGAAAAGTGTGCACACACAGGCAAACATTCACCAAAAAATAACTCACTGAGTCAATAGATTTATTGTAAAGTAACAATTAAAATTCCAATGCATGAAAACGAATGAAAAAAATTGGACCTCAGAAATCGTATTAGAAACTGTGATAGTGTTCGGGTCGAACTAAAAGAAAATGATTTGACAAGAAATTCCTGTGGCATAACTACAAACATTCGTACGTACGTTACGTACCCTGTGTTACCGAAAAAACCGTTCACATACTCTAAAACATTTTGATATGTAAGCGCTTATGGTCGTCGCTAATAAAAGCAGAATATTTTAATGAGATCGCCTTTTAAAGAAAAACTCAATAAAAAAAGAAACATGAAAACGCCAAACAAAATGCCAGCCAAATATAAAAGTCGCCCGAAAAAATTATAACGAAACGCCTTTTACCAGTGAACTAATAAAAATAATAAAAAAAACGAAACAATCTACAAATAACCACAACGATGACAACGACAGTTTGTCACAAAAGTGCAATTCGCTATGATTTTTTTACAGTGGGAGAATGTCGGAGAAATTTTTACAATTTTAATGGTTATGCCTGGCAGTATTTGTCAGATGTTGCAGATCGGTGTGGTGTACAATAAATAATAAGTGAAAATGACTCTGTATTCAGTTCGGCCGACATTTTTATACCCTACACATTTTCAAAATACATAAAATCGTTTAAAAACCTTATATGAGGGACATACCAAAACATGGATCCAAAGCAAGGATGGGCAAAATATCAATTGGAAAATTATGATAGGACCTTTAACATCCTTAAAGGGGAAATTGTTTACCCTACAAGTACCCGAAGTTCTAAATTGTAGCCCCTTCGATATAGATTAATAATGTAAATACTGTGGCCACCACCAAGAATCTGGAGTGCCAAATTACAGCCAATTGGATTGAAAACTGCTTAGAACAATGCTAATAATAATCAGTAAGGAAAGTAGTAAAGTCGGACGGGGCGACTATATAATACCCTTCATCACTATGGGTACATTAAACATGTACGTACGAAACTTGGCAGACATCACTCTAGGCTCAATTCAGTACGTTGTGCCAAATTTCGTGCAAATCGAGGGATATATAGGGAATTTGGTGCACCATTTACATAAAATCGGACGAAACTATAAATAGGAGTTATATCTAAATCTGGACCGATTTTCTCGAAACTTCGCAGACATCATTCTACTCTTAATTCAGTACGCTGTGCAAAATTTCGTGCAAATCTTAAGCTTTATATGGACTTTGTTGCACCATTTGTTTTAAATCCGACGAAACTATATATGGGAGCTATATCTAAATATGGACCGATTTTCACGAAAATTAGCAGACATAACTCTAGGCTCAATTCAGTACATTATGCCAAATTTCGTGCAAATCGAAAGCTTTATAGGGACTTTGATGCACCATTTGTCTTAAATCGGACGAAACTATATATGGGAGCTATATCTAAAGCTGAACCGATTTTCTCGAAACTTGGCAGACATCACTCTAGGCTCAATTCAGTACGTTATGTCAAATTTCGTGCAAATCAAAAGATAATTATTAATTTTGGTTCACTATTTACATTAAATCGGACGAAAATGTATATGGGAGCTATATCTAAATCTGAACCGAAACTTTGCACACATCATTCTAGTCTTAAATCAGTACGCTGTGCCAAATTTCGTGCAAATCGAAAGAAGTTTAGGGACTTTGGTGCACCATTTACCTTAAATCGGACGAAAATATATATGGGAGCTATATCTAAATCTGAGCCGATTTTTTCCAATTTCAATAGCGTTCGTCCTTGGGCCAATTAAATGAGCTGTGCCAAATTTCATCCAAATCGGATCATAAATGCGACCTGTACTTTGTTCACAAAAAAACATGGACGGACGGACAGACGGACATGCGTAAATCGACTCAGAAAGTGATTCTATGCATATTCTCAAAAATCTCGATTCCTTTTGCCTGTTACAAACATATGCACAAAGGCATAATACCCAGTACCACAGTGTGGTGAAGGTTATAAAAATAAGGCTGCACTTTTATGTGGAGGCGACATCAAAAAATGGATCTAAATTGTCTACGATAATTTTTCTGTTGCAATATACGCCTAGGGTCATTGAAAAGGTGAGTACGTCAGAAGGGGAGCTTTGTCAGGACATGTACGAATATTGAAATGGTGGATGTGACACTTACTTTGGGTTCTTGTTGGTTGTTATCAATCTACGAAAAAAAGTATTGGTCCCTTTTTTAGGATGTCCCCATATAACGGTACCTCGCAAATGTCGGTGTTTTGGGGAGTTTTGACTCGTTTTTCATCCGAAGTGGCTTTAACGAGATTTTTCCATTTCTCATTGGCTCACTTCTCACCACAAAATATTCTCAATATTTGTCCACCATATGACGGTACCTCCCCTCAGTAATTACTTTGGTAATTATGGACACGTTCACCATCCGAATTAGCTATAGTTTCGTATTTTGAATTATCATTGGTTACACATATTGGCCTACTTTTAAGGATGTCCTTCATATACCCTTTGTCTTTAATTAGGTGTCAAATCTTCCTACCAAAAATGTACCATAGCACATAATGGGGGTTAATTCGAGATTTCAAAAGATGGACATGGACATATATTAGAACTTTTCTGCAACAATATTTTCCAACAACCAGAGTGCCAAATTCTAGCCATTTCGGATGAGAAATGCGGCATAAACCTTAGCGCGATCATTTTATGGAGACAATGTAAAAACATTAACTTATGTCCCACATTTTTCCCTAAATTGTTCTCACCCTCCAAGAACCCAGAATGTCAAACTTTCAAAAAAACTCAAATGGGCGGGTTATGGACATATATCAAAAATGTTCTAACTGCCAAAGGTTTGGGAAATGCGGCTAAACATCTCAAAATACCAACATCTTTTGGGGTTTTTATTTCGGAACTACGTCTACTGAAGGACCATATACGCCACATTACAGTCACTTCTACGGAAACCACGATGTGGCGTTCAATGCCAAATATCCTAGGACAGATATTGCGAACTTTAACATGATTTCAACAGATGGACGCGGTTCCATAAAAAATTATAAATATAGGTCTACTTTTTCGGGTAGCCCCCATATAACGGTACCTCCTAATTTTCAGTATTTTGTATTTTGGGGGGATTTGGTCGTATTTTTCCACCGAATTGGCTGTAATTTAGTATTTTGAGTTCATAATAGGTACCAAATCTCTCCACAAAAAATTATGAATATAGATCCATTTTTCGGATAGCAACATATAAGGGTACACCCAATTTTCGTTATTGTGGGGTTCTTGAGCGCGTTTGGCTGAAATTTGGTATTTTGTAGTCGTATATGGTAACAAATGTCCCCACCAAAATTATTAATATTCGCCCCCTTTTTGGGGTAGCCCCCTTTTTATACCCTTCACCACATTGTGGTACAGAGCAGGGATGGTCCGTGTGACGAATTTTTAGGTTTTCGACCGTCAAAAAGGTGTAAACGTCGAAAACGTCATATACCTGTATAAAATGTAATAAATGTAGTAAACGTCGTTTATTTCAATATTATCAGCAAATAAGGTTATTTTCAAGAATATATATTATTTTTACATATATCTGACTATTCCTTGCTAGGACTGATAAAAATTTCTAAATTTTTTTGAGAAGAAAATTTTCAATTTTTTATGGATTTGAGTAAAGCATGCGTAATTTCCAAATTGTTTAAGGGAAATAGCTATTTTGTCTAAAACCTAATGGATTTGGGTAGGTTTCCGACGTTTCTGACGTATGTATTATACGTCGGAAATGTATGTCATTTACGTCACTGTTTCTGACAGGCCATCTCTGGTACAGAGTATTATGTCTTTGTGCATATGTTTGTAACAGGCAAAAGGAAACGAGATAGACCCATAGTTCCTTTTGAGAATATGCCTACAATCACTTTCTGAGTCGATTTATGCATGTCCGTCCGTCCATCTATCCGTCCGATTTGGATGAAATTTAGCATAGGTCAGTTATTTGGCCCATGGACGAACCCGATTAAAATTGGGAAAAATCGGTTCAGATTTAGATATAGCTCCCATATATATTTTCGTCCGATTTAAGGTAAATGGTGAACCATAGTCCCTATATATGTTTCGATTTGCACGAAATTCGGTACGGCGTAATGAATTAGGTCTAGAATGATGATTCGTGAAAATCGGTTCAGATTTAGATATAGCTCCCATATATATCTTCGTCCGATTTAAGGTAAATGGTGTTCCAAAACCCGAATACATCTTTCGATTTTCACGAAATGTGACATAGCGCACTGAATTAAGTCTAGAATGATGTGTGCAAAGTTTTGTGAAAATCGGTTCAGATTTAGATATAGCTCCCATATATAGTTTCGCCCGATTTTAGGTAAATTGTCCACTAAAGTCCCTTGAAATCTTTTGATTTGCACGAATTTTGGCATAGCGTACTGAATTAGGTCTGGAATGATGTGTGTTAAGTTTTGTGAAAATCGGTTCAGATTTAGGATATAGCTCCCATATATATTTTCGTCCGATTTAATGTAAATGATGCACCAAAGTCCCTATATATCTTTCGATTTGCCCGAAATTTGGCACAGCGTAATGAATTAGGTATATAATGATGTGTGTTAAGTTTCCTGAAAATCGGTTCAGATTTAGATATTGCTCCCATATACATTGTCGTCCGATTTAATGTAAATGATCCACCAAAGTCTCTATATATCATTCGATTTGCACGAAATTTCGCATAGCGTAATGAATTAGGTATAGAATGATGTGTGTTAGTTTTTGGGAAAATCAGTTCAGATTTACATATAGCTTCTATATATATTTTCGTCCGATTTAATGCAAATGGTGCACCAAAGCCCCAATATATATTTCGAATTGCACGAAATTTGACACAGCGTAATGAATTAGGTATAGAATGATATGTGTTAAATTTCCTGAAAATTGGTTCAGATTTAGATATGCTCCCATATATATTTTCGTCCGATTTAAATTTGGCACAGCGTAATTAATTAGGTCTAGAATGATGAGTGTTAAGTTTACTGAAAATCGGTTCAGATTTAGGTATAGCTCCCATATGTATTATCGTCCGATTTTACGTAAATGGTGCACCAAAGTCCCTATATATCTTTCGGTTTGCGCGAAATTTGGCACAGAGTTATGAATTAGGTCTGGAATGATGTGTGCTTAGTTTCCAGAAATCGTTGAAATCGGTTCAGATTTAGATATAGCTTCTATTTAGTATAGTTTGCAGAATGACATGTTTATGGATCCTTTTTCATTTTACTGGTCCTTTAAAAATGTGACGTCTGTTAGGATTTATCTGTTGAATATACTCAAAATGGTGAAGGGTATCATATAGTCGGCCCCGTCCGACTTTACTACTTTCCTTACTGTTTTTATATTAAAATAGTTATCTGATTTGTTCCGCGTTTTTGGTTGGGTTCTAAGACTTTGTTGTAATCATTCTATCTGCGGAGGATATCGAGATAAAAAAATTAGAACGTGAGGTTCGAGGATGAACTATATAATACCTGTGATGATGGTCTTATATAACTGAAACTTCTAAATTGCAGTATTTTGGAGATGTTCCATACTACCATGCGCCGTCAATATCGATCCACTTTTTGTCGTTTTTAGGAAAAATATCCATAAAATTTTCTGAAAGCTGTATTTCATGTATATCGGCAGGCATTCAGGCATCTCCTCCATATAATGATAATTCCTGAAGGGAAAATTGAGATACATAAAAAAGCCTCATATAAGTTTGCAATCTAAATTGCAGTGGTTTGAGGATTTTATATTCTACCATGCGTTATTAGTACCATTCCCCGCTTTGGGGGTTCCAAAATTTAAGAAAAATCCCCATTAAAAATTACTGAAATTTTAATTTGGTGTACATAATGGTTTACATTAATCCGTTTGTAGAATTATCGGTATAGGTTCTTTTTGACATTTTCCTTACATTTTCATTTCAAGTATCTGTCAATATACCTATTTTTGACCACAAACTAAGTTAAAAAATAAGGAAGATCTTCACCCATTGGCTTTATCCTAGTTCATGCGATAGCTATACATACACTCACAGAGAAACGTCCCAAAATTTGGTGTTATTAGTTTTAGAGTTATCGTGCCCTCCATTCGCAAAAACGCCGTTTGGAGAAAAATGCGTTTAAAGTTTGAGAAGCCCTCTTGCTGTCATTGGATGCTAACACAATAAATCGGTTATATCATCAAAAATTGTTGAGATTTTCGCTTGAAAAATTTATAGGGACATTCTTAAATTAGTGTAGGTTCTAATTAGAAATACAAAATCCCCTTAAGATGAAATTTTGAATGGCGAACTGTGATGAAACATATCCAATGGTGTGTGTTAAATTTGCTTTAAATGGTACATCAGAGAATTTTCTCCCTTTCTTTCTGTCTTAGGTTGGTTTTGACCTAATAGTTTACCCACAAAATCTTGGAAATAAATTTCCACTGTGCAACAACGATGAATGGATGGATAACTTATCGAACGGTGTTTAATGTAAACAATCAAAATAGGCTACACAAAAACACTTAACAACAAACAACATATGGCGTTCGCTTTTTCTACAATTTTTTACAATGTGTCTACAACAACACTACTAACATGAACAGTAACAGTCAGCAACTGACTCAGTAGTCAATGTTTGTTTATTTATTTATTTTTTTTTTTTGTTTTATTGAACAAAATTTACGATTTTTTTCCATTTGGCCTAAATGTAAGACATTTTCGTTTCATTTCATTGAAAAAAAATTGAATTAAATATGGAAGGTATGGAACGCCATTCAATCTGCAATGGAAATTCTAAATGATAAGTAAATATTGAAAGATATCAGTTAATTTCAACTCCTTCTGATGACATTTCCTTTAAAAATAGAACTGGCATTTATTTCCGAAATAATTGTGCTCTCGTCAAAGCAGTTAATAAAGCGTCAAATTGTGAATTTTGCACTGAAATTGATCAGAGTGAGCCTAAGATCAATAAATATTATTTGGGTAAGTGAGTCAATTGCAATTTTTTATGGAAAAACATACAGGGCTCTGAGAGATCGTCAAAATTTCATCAGAACTGTCTAGGATCGTGGAAGTTCTAATGAAATGATAGATAGTCAAAAGTATTATTGAAAAATATAGCTCTGCTATGGCTTGGAAAAATATTGTTTAAAAAATCCAAGCCTGTAGCTCTGCTATGGCTTGGAAAAATATTGTTTAAAAAATCCACGCCTGTAGCTCTGCTATGGCTTGGAAAAATATTGTTTAAAAAATCTACGCCTGTAGCTCTGCTATGGCTTGGAAAAATATTGTTTAAAAAATCCACGCCTATAGTTCTGCTATGCCTTGAAAAATATTCTTTAAAAAATCCACGCCTATTCCTCTGTTATGCCTTGAAAAAATATTCTTTAAAAAATCCACGCCTATAGTTCTGCTATGCCTTGAAAATATATTATTTAAAAAATCCACGCCTATGGTTTTGCTATGCCTTGAAAAAATATTCTTTAAAAAATCCACGCCTATGGTTTTGCTATGCCTTGAAAAAATATTCTTTAAAAACCCACGCCTTTAGCTCTGCTATGCCTTGAAAAAATATTCTTTAGAAAATCCGCGCCTATGGTTTTGCTATGCCTTGAAAAAATATTCTTTGAAAAATCCACGCCTATGGTTTTACTATGCCTTGAAAAAATATTCTTTGAAAAATTCACGCCTATGGTTTTGATATGCCTTGAAAATATATTCTTTAAAAAATCTACGCCTATAGTTCTGTTATGCCTTGAAAAAATATTCTTTAATAAATCCATGTCTATAGTTCTTCTATGCCTTGAACAAATAGTTTTTAAAAAATCCACGCTTATAGTTCTGCTATGACAAGAAAAAATATTCTTTAAAAAATCCCCGCCTATAGTATTGCTATTTTCTGAAAAATTCGCTTATAGCGATGGTCCTATAATTTATTGGACAGACATTTAAACCGTTTTCTGGTCAAGAATATAGATAATTTGGAATTCCAAACACCACCAAATTGTCAAATATTCCTTAAAGGCCAAGCATGCCACTTTAACCTGGTTGTTGTTTTTTTGTTACCATCGAAACATTGTACATTTAGCTGTCACACGGAAACATGACCTATTCACCACACTTCCCATTATTAGCTATGCATTCATAGAACAGCAGCTTGTTTGATATTTTTCTATGCAGTTTTTTGACTCCTATCCAAAATTGTTTTGTTTGTTTACACAAACAAAAACACACATCACCAAAATTAAATTACAAGCTAAGCCATTTAGAAAAAACAAACCCAACTTAACAAAAATAAATATTGACCAACAAGCAAAAAACAAAAAAATCGAAACTACAACAAGAACAGTAGATATACCATTTTACATTGTAGAGCTGTTGTCGTCGTCATCATCGCCGACGACGACAACGACCAAACCACAAAAATAAATTGCACGAATAAATGCCCAAATTGTAACAATATTTCTCAATCATTAAATACCACCAAACCAAAAAAATTAAAGCAACTGCCCTGTTGGGACAGTGGGTAAGGATGAAAAAATATTCTTTAAAAATCCACGCCTAATGTCGTTAATAGTCCCTCCAAAAATATTCTTTAAAAATCCACGCCTATGTCGTTAATAGTCCCTCCAAAAATATTCTTTAAAAATCCACGCCTATGTCGTTAATAGTCCCTCCAAAAATATTCTTTAAAAATCCACGCCTATGTCGTTAATAGTCCCTCCAAAAATATTCTTTAAAAATCCACGCCTATGTCGTTAATAGTCCCTCCAAAAATATTCTTTAAAAATCCACGCCTATGTCGTTAATAGTCCCTCCAAAAATATTCTTTAAAAATCCACGCCTATGTCGTTAATAGTCCCTCCAAAAATATTCTTTAAAAATCCACGCCTATGTCGTTAATAGTCCCTCCAAAAATATTCTTTAAAAATCCACGCCTATGTCGTTAATAGTCCCTCCAAAAATATTCTTTAAAAATCCACGCCTATGTCGTTAATAGTCCCTCCAAAAATATTCTTTAAAAATCCACGCCTATGTCGTTAATAGTCCCTCCAAAAATATTCTTTAAAAATCCACGCCTATGTCGTTAATAGTCCCTCCAAAAATAAAAATATTCTTTAAAAATCCACGCCTATGTCGTTAATAGTCCCTCCAAAAATATTCTTTAAAAATCCACGCCTATGTCGTTAATAGTCCCTCCAAAAATATTCTTTAAAAATCCACGCCTATGTCGTTAATAGTCCCTCCA
>NW_026877096.1:0-21281 GCF_032173495.1 Musca vetustissima | reverse complement strand
CAATTTCGAATTGTATGCGTTCCCAATTTTCCTGTTGGTTGATTTTTTAAAAACATAATTTGTCAAATTCATATTGACACTAGTATTACGTTGGAATCAAATCAGCTGGGATTTGCTGTTACCTTTTATAATTGTACCAAACGTGCATTAATAAAATGCACCCCAAATCACAGGGTAAATTTTCACATTTCACCGAACATTTACGTTTTTGTACAACAACACGTGAACGCATTTTCGGTGTCATAAAAATGCGAAATGTATTCAAAACAATATTGACATGTAGTGGCGAGTTAATAAATTCCATCAGCTTCGGTTGATATGGATACGTTTGCCAACTGTCAACAGTTCGTTTGATTAGTTTCGGGTTTAGGGCCATTGCATGACCCAGCTGAACACCATCCATATCGAATATGGCTACAATGCCATTTTTACAATTTTCCGGTTCGAGCAGAATCAATAAATCCAATACCATTTTCATTACTTTGAAGACATCATTTTGTGAATGTTCCTTGGGCTCGTGTACAGCTGTACGAATGATAACAACTTTTCGATTTTCCTCGTCTAGACCATCGACGGGAAGGAATACGCCTAAATTGAGTAATTCTTGGATTTCTTTCCGCGTCGGATCTCGATTTGAAAACCATTCAGAACGTTCAGCACGCATATGATAGAAGCTGTAAATGAAAAGAGAAAATATGGTAAATATTTAAATGATTTGAATTTTCAAAAACAAATATTTATTTGTACAATTGTGTACTGGATGTTATTAGATATTATTTTTTATAACCCTCTTATACCCCTTTAAAACATATACTGCGAAAATTATTCAATATCTGAACGTATCATTGAAGATTCTGGTAATAAATAAGCAATAAGCAGATCTCCAATTCCAATTTCAAGATCTGGAAATAATTGCGGTTGCATGTAATTAAAAACTTGAATAGCAGCAGGTATATATGTGTGTATGTATGTATTTTGTTGGCTATAAATAAATACGCTGTGTTCCCTTTATTTTTACGAATCTACATCAAAAATAAGTTAAACACCATTTAAAGTATATTTACATATACGTCTTTAAATCGATTCGATTAACGAAATCCAGAAATACACCCTAATTGTTCACACATACCTTTAATCATGATCTAAATGCCGATTTAACATGGCGAGGCCCAGGCTTACCTTGTTCCCTCTTTCATCTCAATTGTGGACACTGACCTCCCCGAGGTGTCACCTGGAGTAACTATTTTCATAACCCGTTGAAATAGTGTGCTGATATGTGCCATTGAAGAACAGGCGCAATTTTCGCTTTGACGGATGTACTCTAGAAGTACAAAGCTTACATGAAATGCGATGGAAAGGGACAAGCGTAGGTAAATCGGAAGATTACGCAATGTATTATAGCTGTCATGAAACGAGACAAAAATTTGGCTTGCGGATTTATGGTTAACAGGAGAATAAAAGACCTCGTCTCCAGATTCACTCCAGTAGATGAGCGAATTGCTATAATCCGTGTAAAAACGAAGTTCTTCTACATCAGTCTTTTTTGCGCCCATGCTCCGACCGAAGACAACGATTAGCAGACCAAAGACATATTTTACAAGCGCCTGGAAACAGCATATGACCGCTGCCCTGGACATGACATTAAAATTTAATGCAAAAGATTTTCATGCACAAATCGGAAGGGAAAATATTTTTGGCCCCACCGTCGAAAAATTCAGGCTTCACAAATAAATATTCGACAACGGTATGAGTTTGATTGACTTCGCGGCAGCAAAAAATATGGTAGTTTGCAGCACCAGATTCAAGCATATCGATATACACAAGGCCACCTGGATTTCTCCTGATCAAGCAACGAGAAATCAAATTGATTAGCAAAAGCAACTCTTGGGCACCAAAAAGGACCATCAAGAAACCCATGGTACGATCAAGAGTGTCGTAATGCTACTGATGTGAAAAACGCTGTGTATAGGCAGTATCGGTAGAAAAGGAGAGAGGCGAAACGTATTTTCAGAAATATGAAGAAAGAACAAGAGAAACGTGAGCGTGAGCAAATCGAGACGTACAGAAGTCTGGAACTTTTACCAAAGAGTAAAACATCAAACCGAAGGCTTTGGTGTAGGCATCAGTCAGATGCTGGTAAGGAGCATGCACCAGCCAATTTGTACAATTTAGCTAGAGGAATGCATGTCCAATGATTGGAACCTTAGCATCCTATGTCCCGTGCACAAAAAAGGAGAAAAGAGGATATGTGCCAACTATAGAAGAATAAGTCTCCTTCGCACCGTGGGAACGATTGAAGCCAATGCTGTGGGAACGATTGAAGCCAATGGTCATTATTGGACCATACCAATGCGGCTTCAGGCCCGCAAATCCACCATTGACCAAATTTTAACTCTGCGCCAAATCTTGGAAAAAAAATCACGAAAAACACATCTACACATTCCACCTATTAAGCCGCATTCGACAGCCCTATCCATTCAGAGGTGTTTAAAGCCATGTCTGCGTTTGGCATTCCTGCCAATTGAATACGGCTATGCAGGATAACTTTAACTGATACAATGTCAGCAGTTAAAGTAGGAAAAGACCTCTCGGACCCCTTCAATACCGAACGAGGATTCACCCAAGGTGACAAATCGTCGTGTCGCCTGTTCAACATCCTGCTTGAAAAAAATCATACGAGATCCAAATGTGAAAACACATCGACACATTCCACCTATTCGTCGACTATAAAGCCGAGATGCAAATGTGATCAGAAATGACACTCTGTACACCAAACGGCATATTTTACTCGCCTACGCCGACGACATCGACATAATGGGTCGAACATTGCTAGCGGTAACAGCCACCTTTGAACGAATTGAAAAGGAATCTGCCAAAGTGGGAGTGGCAGTAAATGGCGAAAAGACCAAGCTGATGGTATCAACGCGCAAGACGTCCAAAAGCGAGCCTATTGATGGTTCACGCAGAAGGGGAAGGCCACGAATCCGATGGAAAGATCAAGTAGAAGAAAACATCTTGGAACATATTCTTTCAAATTGAATGAGATGCGCACAAACCGACGATCCTGGAAATCTTTTTTAAGCTCGGCTTATGGAACAACCGTTCTATCATAAGCCAGCTAAGTAAGTAATTTTTCAAAAAGTGAGCTAATCTATGTGCACCAAACGCGACTCATTTAATGAGAACAGTTGTAACTTTTAGTACTTTTTGGCACAAAGGCAGGATTGTATAGCATAGTATGGTGTTTTCGTGCGATGTCAAAATTGTGCCGCTTTTAGACCCTAAATCCTGAATTTTCTGTTGTATGTAAATGTGCTACGCTATGGAATTGACATTTGATATCGAGTAGATTTCTTAAATCTAAACGTACTAGAGTATTTATTTTATATTGACGAGCACATTTAAGAAATTAGCAGGTTAATAAAAAACTAAGCAATTCAATGTACATCAGTAAAAAAATATCACTATATTATATACAAGAAAGTGCATCTTCTTTCTCAATATAAAGAGTTTTCTGTAACACTACAAAAAGAAAGAAATGCAGTATATAATCATTAATTATGTTATCACGCCAACAACAAGCAATCTGTCAATTTTGTGCTTTTAAGAGGTTATGGTCGATTAAATTTTTTGTATACACACATTATTCTTATCAGTAATTTTTAGCACGGTTATTTTCCTATAAATCTGAGAGGCACATTTATTAATTAATTGATCGAATACCAAATTGATAATCTATTTGAAATGTCACTTCGTTAATATTGTGATCTTAAAATATATGACTTTAAATTGTCATTTCCTGTTTGTGAATGTAGCATTAAATTATTTACCTTGTGTAAATGACAGTTTACCTATATATTGCACTGCTCCAGTCATGGCACAGTGAATATGTAGTCGATTTAGCGCAGCTGATGTCTTGATTAACTGTCAAAGTGGGTAATTTCTACTTGAATTTGATGTGCAGTGTTGCCAACCATTTGAAATATTTTATGGAACAATTTGACAGATGATCGAGACAAAAACCAAGGTTTTTATTTTGATACATCACCTTATTATTGCATTTTTTTAATGGCAACAGTACGTTTACATTGTATCGGATTTCGCAAACCCATTAGGTTTAAATTGTCAATTCCATTGAATAAATGTAAAATAAATCCTCATAAAGTAGGTTAACCCGGTTAAAAGTTCTAATGTAAATGCCATTTAAAGCTGGAAAAAAGGAATAACGTCAAAATCACTCTCAGAATACAAAATAATATGAAATGTTCGGGAATGGAAATCTAGTAAATGTTTCAAAAATAAGTGACAATACTTCAAAATCAACACAACAGCCATTCAGAATTTGGTATTCCTGTCTACCATTTTTACTCGCCCAAATTTCTCGAATAAATAGTTTACAAAGAGAAAGCCATTATGTTTTGGTCTCTCTATAATTTGGTAGAAATGTTTATTATTTTTGTGGGTTCAGGAACGATTTTCTAGTAAAAAGTTGCAAAATTAGTCAAATTTGTATTTGTTTTCTGGAACGGAACTTACGTAAATAGAGGACGTCTTAAAGTGCGCTTGGACTATAGCTATTATCTTGATAATGTGCATTATCTCAATTTATTTAGTAAATCGGTTTACCCATGGCATAACTATACAATATTTTTTCTAATAGTAGGTTTACATTTATCCGGATTTCGTTAAACCAGCGGGTTTCAATTGTCAAGTCCTTTGCATATATGTCAAATAAACCCTCATAAAGTTGGTTAACTCGGTAAAAAGTTCTAATGCATATGTCGTTTAAAGTTCCACATTGTTATCAATGGTATAATAAGAAAGTTAGTCTCATGCACTCATATGTTCAAAATTTTGTTCTTACCTTCATTGTCAAAAATTATAATTTTTATTTTCTCCTTTTTTATGTACGTACTGCTGATGGCAAAATAACAAACTTTTCATAGATAAAGGATCAAATCCGGAAAATTTATTATATGGGGGTTTGTATTTATAAAGACCATCTTCGAGCCCTACAGCAAACATAGACCCAGGAGAGACAACAAATCATTACTTAATCGTTGTTTTCGATTATGCTAATATTAATAAAATGGTGGACACCAATGCGGAATCGCTGGCTTAACGGCATAAAGGCATTAAATCCACTTTTCCTAGACATTCAGATTAGACAATATACTCAACAAAAAACTAACGGACTTGATGAGTATCAGAGGCGAGATCCGAAGCTTTTGTCTTTCTTGCCTTAGCCCTTGGTGGACAATGCCATAATTTATCCACTAATAAATAGTTTTGTTTTTTTTATAAAAACATAAAACTGGGATTTCGAAGTTAATAAATAATATTAACTGTCCTGTCTTGAGATTTTCTCATTGAAAAGTTCAAAAAGGAAAGAGGAAAGTTAGTAAATATAAAGTATCGGACTATATAGAATAGGACTTTATATAAATATTGAAATAAAATTATTATAAAATATAATTTATTTCAATATTTTCAAATAGGCCATTGGTCGTACGTAAAAATGACAAAATTAAGTCATGATTTAGATTGGGCGAGTTTACTTGCGGCAAGTCTTTGTTTGTAGGAGAGAGGGGCAAGGGGAATAGAAATTTTCTGGCAATTCGTTTTGTGTATTTCATACTTGTTGACATTTTATATATATTTTAATGTGAAGAAACAACAAATAGAAAAATATTTTGGAAGCCGAATTGCCTTGTATAGACGCATGAAGCAAGTTCAAAATAGAACGACAAGAATTGCCGCAAGTAAACTCGCCTAATCTAAATCAATACCATGATGCAATAATAAGGTGATGTATCACAACAACAACCTTTGTTTTTGTCTCGATTATCTATCAAATTTTTCCATATAATATTTCAAATGGTTGCCAACACTGCACAACAAATTCAAGTAGAAATTACCCACTTTGACAGTTAATCAAGACATCAGCTGCGCTAAATGGACTACCTATTCATTGTGCCATGATCAAGACTAAGTTAGAGTTGCTGGAGTTGCCATCATCGATTTAGGAAATGAGACTACCTTTAATAATTATACCATGATTGTTATCAATATTTAACTAAAACGGCATTTACATTAGAACTTTTTACTCTATGTGGATTTATTTGACATGTACACAATGGAATTGACAATTGAAACCCACTGGTTTAACGAAATCCGATACAATGTAAACGTACTATAAGAATGCTGCAATTTATATTTACAGGTTTTATAGGCAGGAAACTTAAAAATATTAATATAAATGATTAAAAAATGTTCGCCACTGGACCCAAGATTTGCGTACATTTCGAAGGAAGATATTTTCGTTTAAATTTTGACAGCTGAATGTTGTCAAAAGCAAATTTATGAAAAAAATGGAAACATATGACTACATGAGACTACCTTGTATGGTTATGCCATGCGATTTACCATACAAAATTATATCCACTCATTATCTAGATTAGCTCCAAATCCTTTTTCAAATACAATACACTTCTACAAAATTCAAACACGACCCTGATAAGTGAACATTTTTTATCAATATTTTCCAATAATTCTTATTCCCATTTGTTTTTGTAATATATTTCATTCAATTTAACTTTTCTTTGCCCACCTTTTGATTTTCTTCTTGGTACGATCCAAATCATATTTACAGCTGCGTAAGAATTGTGCCAAGTTTTCATAATCGGTGCGGGCGTTAATATTGGGGTTATCGGCTAGCCATTTATACAGCAATTGGATTTTTTGTTGAACTTTGTCGCCCGTTTCGCAGTTATTATCGCACGGTTTAATTTTTATTGAATTTCGTAGAAACATTGCAGGCAAGTAACAAGTTACCGAAGTAACGAACAGTAATGCACAAACAACAAAAATCAAATGATTTTAAATTTGCTTTGTTTTGAATTTCAACTACTTTATATATATATATTTTTTGTTATTGAAACTTTGTAATTATTTTTTTTTTGTCGCCACTTGTTTTTCTTAAGATTCTGTATATCTTTTGATGTCTGTTTTTTGTCTTTGTGTAGAGAATATATGTATATATATTTATATTTGTTGTATTAAATTTCCATTGTTCATTGAAATGTTTGCACTGAAATTGATATGCTTATTGTTGTTGTCTTTATTTGTAACCAAATCACTAATTTTTTTTTGAGTGCGTATTAATATTTATGGTGGAAGATTCTATATCAGTTTTGGTTTATTTTATTTTTGTTTTTTAATTCCAAACGATTTTAAATGCAATGTTCGAAAAAACTCCGATTCGTACGATCCTCTTTCGCCGGCTATTAAAACTGCAATGAAATTAAATAAATAAGGCGCGCGATAAACAAGCTACTTTTGACCGACATATGTGTCGATTGTCTCGCCACAAACAGAGAATAGAAAAACAAAAGAAATGCGCTCACTCTCTCCCTCAGTTATTATCTCACGTCTTATTAAATTGAGCGTTGTAGAACAAAAAGAAAAAGTAGAAACAAACGACATATCAATAGCGTGTTTTTGCTACTTTGAATTTAATTAATTTATTTTCTTTGCTTGTTTTGTATTAACATTTTGTAGGTATTAAGATTCGTTTATTTTCCACGTAGCGGGGAAAATGAGGGCATTTTTATAAACTAAATAAAGGATACTAAATCCCCTCGATCTCAAACGACAATTTCATTGCGTATTAAACGGCATTTACATTAGAACTTTTTTGCAGGGTTAACCTACCTTATGCGGATTTATTTGACAAATAATCAAAGGAATTGACAATTGAAATCCACTGGGTTAACAATGTAAACGTACTATAAGTCACGTTAATCCAGTTCTCAAGCACATATTTTTGGCGCAAATTATAAATTTTTTATGTATACCAACAAACATCAGCTGATCGACATTTAAATCATGATTAAAGGTATGTGCAAACAATTAGGGTATATTTCTGGATTTCGTTAATCGAGTCGATAAAAAACCGTAAATGTACTTTAAATCCACTCAATATCTTGATTTACTCGAAATCCTATAATTTCAAATACAACCCTGCTTTAGTACGTAAAAAGTAATGACTTTTCCCTAAAGTGTGCTACAAAATACTTTACAATTCAAAAAGGTGCCTACCAAAAATTGAGAATTTTTAAATTTTTTTTGCGAATATTACTACAATTTAAAATCACAACTGTTTTTATGCATTTGACATAAAGTGCGTTTGAATTTACAAAATCCAAATGTCAATTCCATAGCGTATACGTCAAATATATTCCACTGGATTTGTGAACATGATTGAGTTGACGCATGGTACAACTGGACTTTGGTACACCATTTACATTAAATATGTTATATATGGGAGCTATATCTAAATCGGAACCGATTTTCACGATGTTTAACACACATCGTTCTAGACGTAATTCAACCCGCTGTGCCTAATTTCGTGTAAATCGAAGGATATATAGGAAGTTTGGTGCACTATTTACTTACCTAAAATCGGACTAAAATATAAAATATAATGGGAATTTGAACAGATTTCTCCCAAGTTCAATAGAATTCCAGCTCTGTCTGTACCATTCTGTACTTTTCGTACCCATATTCCAAACTTTGTCAAAACTAAGTTGCACCAGTAACCTAAGTTGCAACTTTCGAGATTCGAATTCTACCCGTTCACCAATGTCCAATTTGTACCAAATTTTGTGCTTTTCGTACCCATAAGTACGAATTTCCAAAACTACCCCAGTAATGTTCTCCAATAATAACCTTTAGTCCACATTTAAGGATTCCAGCTCTATCCGTTCACCACACTCCAACAGTAATTTTAATCATAAATTTCAGGATCCCAGCCCTATCCTTTCACATAAATCCAAATTGTAGCATATTTAGTACCATTTAGTACTTTTCGTACTTTAAGTTTGAATTTTCAACACTGTCTCAATCCTGTACTATAACAGTAATTTTATTTTCAAATGTAAGTTTTTTATCTCAATCTAAATAAACTTAGTACCATTTAGTACACATAATCATGCAAAACTATCTCCATATCTCAATCCTACACTCCACCCTTAATTTTATTTCCAAATTTTAGGGTTCCCGCTCACACAAAACGAATTGTACCCTATTTAGTACCATTTAGTGCTTCTCTTATCCAAGAGTACGAAATTCCAATACTACCTTAAGTCTGTGATTTGCATTCTAAATTTAAGTTTTCCATCTCTATCCATTCACTCTGATCTAAACTGTACCAAATTTAGTACCATTTAGTACACGAAATGACAAATTTTCAAAACTACCGACATATTTCAATCCTGCACTCCCACAGTAATGTTAACTTAATCAAATTTTCAGGATCTCAACCCTATCTTTCAACCTATTCTACACTTCAAAAGTAATTTTAATTCCAAAATTCTGGAGTTCAAATCTATCCACTTAATCAAGTTGTACCAAATGTAGTACCATTTAGTACACATACGTAATTTGCTTCCATACCTTAATTCTATATTCTAAAAGCAACCATTATTCCAAATTTTAGGTTTCCAGCTCTCTCCGTTCACCCAAATCCAAATTGTACCATATCTAGTGCCGTTTAGTACTTTTCGTACACACAAATACGAATTTCCACAGATATCTCTATAGCTCAATCTTCAACAGTAATCAGAATTCTAAATTTCAGGTTTTAAGCTCATCCGTTTAAGCAAAATTCAAATTGTACTATATTTAGTACGATTTACTACTTTTCGTACCAATAAGTGCGAATTTTCAAAACTACCTCAATTCTACACTGCAACTGTCATTTTAATTCCCAATATCAAGACCCCAGCTCTATATGTGAACCGAAATCCAACTTGCACCAAATTTAGTACCATTAAGTACTTTTCGTACACAAAGGTGCGATTTTTTAAAGCTGCCTCAATCCTGTATTCCAACAGTAGTCCTAATTCCTAAAATGCTAATATTACCAAATTTAGTACCATTTAGTACTTTTTAAAAAAATAAGTACGAAAATCTTAAAAAATTTCTATATATCAACACCACTTCTATATAAAATTTCAAGATTTTAGCTATATATGTTTAATATATTTAGAATTAGAACTAAATTTAGTACTTTTAGTACACTTATAGGTCGAATTTCCAAAAACCCTTTTGTACATCTTTCTAACTTTCCATCAGTGACCCACATTCCAAATTTCAGAATTCTAGCTCTTCCCGTTCGCCTAATACAAAGGGTACCATATTTGGTACATTTTAGTACTTTTCGTACCCTTCTAGTACGAATCTCCAAAAACCCAGCCTTATCTCACGCCTACACACCAACAACAACACACACTCAAAATTTCAAGCTTCTAGCTTTAGCCGTTTCGTCTGGGCGATGATCTGTCAGTCAGTCACTCACTTAACACTAATACGGCATTTACATTAGAACGTTTTGCAGGGTTAACCTACTTTATGAGGATTTATTTGACAAATAGGCAATGAAATTGACAATTGAAACCCACTGGGTTAACTAAATCCGGTATAATGTAAACGTACTATAAGCTCTTTTATATATATAGATTATAATTTTTTTCATATTGTGGCTTGTTATGCCAAAGTCGTTTTGAAATATATAAAAAAAAATTCTAAAATCGATTTGTTTGAAGATGAATGAATCAAATTTAAATCATATTCCCAACCCGATTTTGAAAAGAAATCCTGGCATTCCATTCATTTTTCGCGTTTTTAGTAAAATGTTAAAAATATGTCAAATGAACTTAACAACTTGTTGGATTTGTTCTTATTTATTCTGCACATTATACGTCACCCATGGCATAATTACAGAAAAAATCGCTCTCATAGTACAAAATAATTTGAAAAGTTCAGGAACTCAAATGTAGTAAATATACAAAAGTTAGATGGCAATACTTCAAAATCAAAACAACATCCAATCAGAGGTAGGCATTTCCTGTTTACCATTTTTTCTCGGCCAAATTTCTCGAGTAAAATATTTACAAAGAGAGCGCCATTTTGTATTGTGCTCCCTTAAATTTGATTCAATCATTCACCAGTTTTGTGGGTTCAGGAACGGTTTTCGAGTAAAAAGTTGCAAAACTTGTAAAATTAGTAGATTCTTTTAGGTTCTGGAACGGAACTATAACTATAGATGTTACAACTTATATTTATAGATTGTAGAGGCTGAGAACTTCAAGATATTAAACATTTTGTAGTTATTGTTGTGCGTATATTTTGAAGGATGATATTTTCATTTAAATTTTGAAAGCTGAATGTTGTCAAAAGCAAAATTATGAAAAAATTGAAATCGTATGTCTGCATGAGACTACCATGTGTAATTATGCCATGTACGTCACCTTAAGCATGTTCACATGGCCTATAAATAAGGTCACCAAGGGAGACCAGCTGATTATCGATACCTCTCAAGTTTGCTGTCAAAATGCATTATTGTGAATTGACTTCCATTATGAAAACGTAAACAAAGTCGAAATTTTTGACATTAGACTTGAGAAAAAACAGCTGTTTTCCGATTTCGATTGCTATCTTGGTGACCTTATTAATAAATCTTGCATGTTCACAAATCCAGTGGATTATATTTGACGTATATGCTATGGAATTGACATTTGAAATCGAGTGGATTTCTTAAATCTAAACGTACCTTTATACGCTATGGAATTTATAGTTGAGATCGTGTGGATTACGTAAATCTGAACGCGCCTTAAGGCGTTAAAAAAATTGAAAAATAATTCTTACAAATTACATTTTTGAGTATGTTCTAAAGATCCACATCAAAAGTACAATTACATATAGGATTTTAAATCGACTTTAGTAACGAAATCAAAAAAATACATCCGAACTGATGTCATCGATATAGCGTTTTCTGTCCGAATCCGTGGTATCTCAAATTAGCATCCAAAGCTCCCTTGGGGCCAATATATTTTTTTTTTCGTTTTGAGGCGGTTATGGTATGTGATAGAGATTTCAACGTTTGGTAACATTTTATTTGTAAGGAGATCCAAAATAATTTAAATTGACGGAATAAGGATCTCAACACCAACAAAATTATGAGTATCGTTCCTTCAACTATTTTAGAAGAATACCTTCAGCTCTTTTAGAAGAAGACATTCATTTTTATAGAAGACCTCCAACCCATCTATGAGAAGGCCTTCTGTTATTTTATGAGAAGACCCTCAGATGGGAAGACTTTTTTTCATTTCTTTTTGCCTGCGCAAGTCGGGACTCATATATATATATATATATTTGGGATTACAGGTAAACGGCATGAAATCCCTATTGTCTTGTAAACTTTGACTAGGTTTTTGGTTGTGCTGTGATTGCTTTTAGGACACGCAAACTTAAGGTGATGCAAGAAATAAGTGTTAAATGACACATCCCCCTTTAATAGAATGCTTATGGTTGATATGTTATTTGAGGTTGTAATCTGTTTGTCTATTTTTGGACATTATTATAAAATGTTTACTGAATAGTACAGTTTAATTTGGTTTTTATTGATCAATTTACTTGTTTCGTAGTCGTTAAGAAATCCTCCAATTAAAATGAACAGATTGGAAGTATGTTTAGGCTACTAAATCCACACTATTTCAAATGTCAATTTCAATATGTTCATAATTCAAATAGGAGTTCCTCCTTATCAAATGAATATAAACATGTCGAGCCCTATTCGCCAAAAAAACGTAACCCTTAAATTTGAAATTTTACATAAGAAGGTTTGTGAAATTTAGAACTATAGTTTGGTTATAAACTAGTTTTGTTTTAAACTATAGCTCTAAATTTCATAATATTAGCTTTATTTAATCTGATTTTCTTAAAACAAACCTTCTCCTGTAAAATTTTAAATTTGAGGGTTACGTTTTTTTGGCGAATATGGCTCGATGTGATGATCTTGTATAAAGGAGCCAATAGACTATGCCATGATGCAATAATAAGGTCATGTATCAAAACAAAAAATTTTGTTTTTGTCTCGATCTTCCGTCTAATTTTTCCTTATAATATTTCACATGGTTGGCAACATTGCACATCGAATTCATATAGAAATTACCCACTTTGACAGTTAATCGAGACATCAGCTGCGCTAAATGGACTACCTATTTATTGTGCCATGAACTATACCATCTAAATGATATAAAGTTGCAGGTCAGCTGTTTTGAGTTTTGTGATCATTTAAAGTACAATATCTCTGTCAAACATAAAATTATCATAAGCAACAAGTGGTTGTATTGATTTGGAACACATAACTAAAAACGCCAAAAATGAACGAAAGGTTATGATTTCTTTTCAAAATTCTGTTGGGAATTCCATGAAATATTAGATTTAATTTTCATTTCTATTAAATTTGAATAAATTTTAATTTGATTTGAATTTATTTGGCATCGCATTTAAAGCAATACACACACATAAAGCACATTTACATACAATAGAAAAATCCGGATTTAAGGGAGACAAACATGGTACAATTATAAAAGGTAACAGCAAATCCAAGCTGATTTGATTCCAACGTAATACTAGTGTGAATATGAATCTGACAAATTATGTTTTTAAAAATCACCCAACAGGAAAATTGGAAACTCATACAATTTGAAATTGTTCTTTATTAAATATGCTCCCGTATTCAAATTACTCAATCTGCCTGCTGGGAAAGTTTGAAGAAGCAAATCTTTCTTCATTGAATAACTCGCAATTCCCTGCATCTTCATATGTGTTACACATATAAGTGGCAATAGCTCAATTATAGGAAAGATGTGGAAGCGTTAGAAATATAAATTTGATAGTTATTCATTCATGTTTTTCAAATTTTATTTTGAGGATTAGAAAATATTTCATATTGCCAAATTCTGATTGGATGTTATGTTAATTTTGAAGTATTGCCATCTAATGTTGGCATATTTACTAGATTTACGTTCCCGAACTTTTCAAATTATTTTGTACTCAGAAAACGATTTGGAAATATTTACTTTTTTACTAACTTTACTATTAAAAAAAGTACTGGAACAGACCATTTGTCTTTTTCAGATGATTATCATTTAAGAGAAACCCGAAAATACGTATTCGGGGAAATAAAAAATCTATAAGTATAAAATTCTAATAAAAATTTGGATTAAAATCTTATTTTTTTTTAATTACAAATTCGATTTAACATTTTAGTTAACAAGCGTGAGTGCGTATGTGTAAGTTAATAAAAAGACTTGTGTGCCTTTTGGTGAGTTAGAATGAACTGACTTCTTTATTCAAATCAAAAACTTATTCTACTTAAACTAAACAAATCAAAATTGCTGACAATACGCTGACACTACACTTCCCATGGTCACGCCACCAGACGTAACACGACTCCATGCTAAGCACACAACAGTCAACCAAGCAAAGCTCACAAAGGCAACATTGTTGCCTGTTAGTTTGGCAGGGATGTGCTAACTACCCCCTCACTTAAGTGAAGGCCGTCCTCGGTCTTCTTTATAGCCATTGCTACGGCAGATTTAAAATCTCGCTGTTCTCTCTTCTTCACCCTACGCTTAATGAGGCACAATATGGAATAGAGTAATCCGATACTCATAAAAACAACACAACCAACTAATATTGGCCGCACTTTTGCATCTCTTTTAAGTTCGCCAATATATTGTAAGTTTTGCAAGTTCATCTCATGGACAGATGATAAACTTAAAATTTCGCTGTGGTTGTTTATAATAATTGAGGGAAATGATGGTGTTCCTGGTTTCCGCATATCAATGTTGTTTCTATTTACGAACAGCGTACCATTGACAGTCACATTTTTTTCAAAAGTTATTAGGAATGTGCCGTTTATGTTTCTTACATTTTCGGTTGCTTCTTTCACTTCTGCAATAGCGCCATTCTCAATGACAATTCCATCATCGATTTCTGCCACTTTTTCAAGATTATTGCTTTGCGTATTACAGTGTGCTGATTTACCCGATATGAGTTGTTGAGCGCAGGTTGACTCTGGCATCAGTTGACAATAGGTTGAAGATATTGCGTGCTTGCAATCTGTTGCTGAATAAGTCTTTCCTTCACAGTCTACCACAGTGTTGGTGTCAGCGAATTGAATAATTTTATTGAAGTGGGGAACTGGGAATAAAGAAATTTTCTGACATGTTCGTATTGGAATGGGATATCTAATGATAAAATGCAAACAAAATTCATTTGATATTACTTTTACTTTAGACAAATACATTAGTTCTGATATGGTAAAATCTGTGTATTGCTCATTGATCTGATTTTTTATAAAAAATTTTAAATCATCCTGGTCCAAAACTGTGGGATTTATAACATTGATTTTAGCCAAAGTTACAGATAAAATTATATTTTGTAATTCCATAAGCAGCATTCTGTTTCTAGCCATTAAAATTTCAAAAAGTTTAACAGTATCAATTTGTTCCTTTCGTTCGGTATTTAAGATTGTGTTTACTGCTTTGGTCAACTTTTCTATTTGGATCTGTATTTTCGTATTTATTTCTATTTGTCTGTTGTTGGAATCTACGAGTTGTTTCTCGACAAATTTAACATCCTCCCAGTCATCGGCATCTGGTGTACCGGCAATAACCTTCAGTGCTGTGCCTATAAGTTTGATGCTTCTCGCATGCCGATGATGTACGGTGAGTGTTGTTAAAAGAGTATCAATATGCAATACATCGGCCTCCAATATCTTTTTAACATGCGTCTGAGGGAAGATCTGTATTGCGTTTTTTGTATCGTCTAATATCTCGGAATACGTTGTAAGGTTTGTCGTATGTCTTAAGTACCCATATTTGTTCCATATAATCGCGTTCCCGTCCAAAATTGGGATATAATCGGAATGCGAATAATCAATAATCTTTGCAAATGTGAGGTTTATCATAAGAAGCAATTGTAGTGTTAGCCTGCGTAAAGAAAAATAAAAGGTAGACGAAGAAACATTTAGACATCTTATTGAAAGGATTATCTTAGGTTGTCCTTATGGACCACCCTCCCCTTTATTAGGACAGTTGTCCCCATGTCTGCTTCAACAGTAGCTTCTTCATAAAGTGGGGTCATTTTATTTCCAAGTCTACGATTATTCTTAACAAAGACTTTGTCTCCCACGTTATAAACTTTGTCATAACGACTTTTGTTGAAGTATTGTAACTGCCTGTTTTGCGCGTTACAGATTCGCTCTTTAATCTTTTCTCTTACTTCAGAAGGTGTAGAATGTATCGTATCAATAGGTCTCTCATTCGTGACAGAATGAATTGTCCGGTTATATTCTATGGTCGATTGTAAGATGAGTTCGACAGTGTCATCGATCTTCCTTTCTATTTTTAGGCATCTTGCGATTTCGGCAAGAGTGCTGTGAAATCTCTCTACCTGCCCGTTTGATGTGCTGTGTAGAGGAGGTGAATTGACAATTTCGACATTAAACCTGTTTTTCAGAATTGATCTGATAGTCTCGGAGTTGAAAGACCTCTCATTGTCACAATAGACAATTTTGGTGTTTGGAAAAATATTCATTAATTGGAGAATCGGTTCTCTTATGTCCAGAATTGTTCTGGTGGCTATTGGCTGTACCACTGCGAATTTTGAGAATTTATCCACGCAAGTTAAGAAATGTTTTTTATCAGTTGAATAAATGTCAATATGTAGAATTTCACCGGCATATGAAGGAACTATTGTCTCTCCTATAACATGTTTCTCTGGGTGTCGATTGTATTTAGCTTTTGAACAGGTTTTGCAGTTTGCAACAACCTCATTCGCTATTTTTACCATTTTGGGGAAATAGTATTCCGAAAGGATTTGTTTTACGTTCTCTTGAGCTGCCCGATGAGCTCTATTGTGTTCACTTACAACAATTTCTCTCTGATCGCATTGATTGAAGATGTCAGCGACAAATTTACTACAAAATCTGAACTTTGTTGAAGGAAACATTTTAATCAAATCATGTTGAATGTGAGCCAACACAGGTAGGTCGCAATGAATGGCATTTACTACTTCAGTATTGACTGCATCAACAAGTTTATCCAGTATTTCGTTTTTATCCCCGAATTCTATGATATGTCTCGTTTTGTTTCCGAAAAGTATAAAATTTCGAGTGGCGGGAAATTCTGCCTCTTCCAGAATGATTTGGTTGCGGAAACAATTGACCGGTCTGTCTGAGCTTTCCATAGTGTAGGTGTATGACTCCTCACTATGAACTGTTGCCATGTCTGACGAATTTTCGTTCTCTAATGCATAGACGACTTGCCTTGATAGCGCATCTGCAACTTGATTTTCTTTTCCTGGTTTATAATATAAGTTAAAGTTAAAAGCTTTCCAGCGCTTAATTTGTGCATTAGGATTACGGTCCGAAACTGAATATGTTAACGGTTGGTGGTCAGTGAAGATGTTAAGAGTCTTCACACCATAAAGGTAATGCCTTAGAGTTTTTAGAGCCCAGACTATTCCTAGAAGTTCCCTTTCGTTTGTGGCGAGATTCAACTCCTTATCCGATAACGCTCTAGAAATCATAGTGATTGGTCTTCCCTCTTGGGATAGAACAGCACCTAGACCATGCCCTGATGCATCAGTAGTAAGGTCGAATGCTTTTTTATAGTCAGGGTACATCAACAGGACGTCTTCTGAACATAGAATATTTTTTAATTTGTAAAATGCATCCAGTTGGGAGGCATTAAGATTGATGATAACCTTTTTGGATTTGGTTGCAGGAATTTTTCCGTTTTCTCCTTTTAAATTATCGGTTAAAGGTTTTGCAATTTTGGCAAAGTCCCTTATAAAACATCGGTAATAGTTCGCTAGCCCAAGAAATGATCTCAAAGCGAACAACGTCGTTGGTTCTGGGAAATTTTGTATGGCACTTATCTTTGATGGTGCCGTTTTTATACCTTCTTTTGATACGACAAAGCCAAGGTATTCAACTTCGGATTTAAAAAAATTTGACTTTTCAATAGAGACTCTCATGTTTGCATCGAGCAGTTTCCTAAGAACACAGTCGATATGTTTTACATGATTCTCTTTGATACGACAAAGCCAAGGTATTCAACTTCGGATTTAAAAAAATTTGACTTTTCAATAGAGACTCTCATGTTTGCATCGAGCAGTTTCCTAAGAACACAGTCGATATGTTTTACATGATTCTCTTTGGTTTCTGAAAAAACAACTTTTTTATTTCTGAGTTTACAAATTCAGATACCCCCATTGGGTATGGATATAGTTTAGAGTAAATTGGTTCTTCGTTCTCCATGTTAATAGTAGCAACGATATTTGTGTTGTAAGGTAGTGCTTCTTTAGGATCAGCAAAAACCTTCATTCGTTTTTTTAACATTTTCTGAAAATCCGCCTTAACTGCGAAAGGCACATCAATCTTATCAATTTCTATAAAATTAACATCTTTACATTCAAAAAATTCAATAAGTTCAGAGCCAGAATTATGTCGGATGACTCCTTTATTTAGGTCAATGTTTGCATTGATTTGTTTTAATAGGTCTAAGCCCACAATAGCGTCAAATGTTGTTAAAGTTGGCAAAATGAAAAATGTAGAGTTCATGCCGAATAAATTTACAAAACATTTTTTGTTTAATAGGTGTTTGTCCATTGACAGAGTGAACCGAGAAAGGAGTACTTACAGGAATTATATGTTGAAAGGATTAATAATTTCCTCATTTTAGTCTCGGCGGAAATAAAATAAACATATTTCAGCTAACAAACACGGATAAAATTAAACAAAGAAAAATCTCCAACTAATTAAAAATTAAACAAAAAATACAAATAAAAAATAAAACAAACTGCCTAAAAGAAAAGCAAAAAAGAAGTCATTTGTCATGTCAAAGTGGTAGAAGGGAGAGGCAGTTGGAAAAAAGTTTAATAGTTGTGCAAGAATTTACAAAGAAACAAACCAACAACAACGAAATGGAAGTGTTTCTCCTATGGAAATGGACGACAATTTTCTTGATAGATCGTCGACTTTTTTGTCGACTTCTGATTTATGTGTCTGAATCGCTGCACGTACAGCGGATTCTATCAATTTTGAAATTTCGTCCGCGTTCATAATATATTTTTTATAGAAAAGTTGGTATAACACAATCTTAATCACTTCACAGAAATTGAAATATTTTAAATACGCACTATACGAAGTAAAAAAAAAATCTCTTGATATTTTCACCTGTTTTTGGACACACAATTTTTTCGACAAAAATTTTTTTAAATTCAATGAGTAATACACTTACATGACTTTGTTTTATATTATAATATGTTAGTGGATCCTTAGAGCTTCTTAGGGCGTCTTTTCTAGAGTGTAGAGCTTATCCCTTTTGCGTTAGTTGGACGACTTCATACAAAATAGATCCTCCGTTGGGTAGTTTTCGTTCTGGTTTTTGTGTAGACCTTATTCCTTTTGTGCGAGTTGGACGACTTGAGTAGTTTTTGTTCTTGTTTTTGTGCTGAGCTTATTCCTTTTGTGCGAGTTGGACGACTTGGGTTGGGTCAGAGATTACTTTTTTCAAAGTAAATCCTTTAAATAAACCCGGTTGGGCGCCAGTTAATAAAAAGACTTGTGTGCCTTTTGGTGAGTTAGAATGAACTGACTTCTTTATTCAAATCAAAAACTTATTCTACTTAAACTAAACAAATCAAAATTGCTGACAATACGCTGACACTACACTTCCCATGGTCACGCCACCAGACGTAACACGACTCCATGCTAAGCACACAACAGTCAACCAAGCAAAGCTCACAAAGGCAACATTGTTGCCTGTTAGTTTGGCAGGGATGTGCTAACTTGTATATTAAAACAATTATCAGCTGACTGTCATTCCTATATTATCTTAAAGCCAGTGTAAACAACCTTAATTTATTTTCAGGTTTTCGTAAATCTATATATACAAAGTTTATATGTAAATGTGCTTATACACAGAATATGTATTTTGATCTTATATAACAAGCCATCTTGAGAAAAATTGTAATCAGATGGTAGCTATGACCTACCTTGTAATAATTACATCATGGGTCCATCACTTGTTTAAATTCAAATTTAATTTATTGAGCCTTCATCACTTGTTTAATAGAATTTGCAATTGAGTTTCATTGCCAATAGGATTTTAATGGGTTAATCGCGCATATGCTTCAGTTGCCACACTTTTATTCCTTGATTGCACCAACATAGCGTTTAGTCTAAAGCAGTCTCATCGGATTACACACAACACAATCTGGCATCACCAACCACCTGTCAAAATAAGCATGTGTGTGTTTTCGTTTTATTTTGTGAATGAGTTTGGGTTTCGTCTTTGTCGGAGAAGACAGCAGTTTGTGCACGCGTTTATCTTAATTATTTTTATACTTTAGTTATTTATTTCTTCATATAAAAGCCCACATACAATCTAGCGATAGCCCATAACACTTGTCAGAGGACGTGAACAAAAAAACGGCAACGATAAAAGATCTGACGTACAGACAGTTGATTAGAAACGAAAACGAAGGGTCTGAGAGACACAACCAACCATACAATCATCATCAGAACAGTAGTAGGAGCAAAAAACAACAACAACAAACATGTTAACTGAAATTGTGAATAATCCCAAATTAGAAAAACTTCTAATCAGCACGGGTAACATTTTAAATGTGGACAATGCCACTCCGTTGCGGACATCACACGAAGAGCTGTTGGACAGCTTAAAACTGTGCACCGATTGTCAGGCGGCAGCCGCAGCAGCGACGACAACAACGGCCGATGGAAAAGACGACTTACAGCTGGTCGTGATTGGTCACAGCGACAACGAGGCTCATGTATTGCGAGCCCAAAAAGAGTTGCAAGAGAAAATATTGGAAAATCAACGCAACGAAATCAGCATCGGAGCCAAATTGTTTGTAAACAATGCCAGCGGTGTGGGTGGTGTCCAACAAGCCGTTACAGCCCTCATGGACATACTGAAAGTGGACTGTGTTGATAATCTGGTGGTGGCCTATCATCCACATGGCGAGGCGAAAAGTGACGGTGCCGATGTGAATAGTCTTAAGAATTTATGGAATGTCTTGCAGGAGTTTGCCGAAAAGAAACAAATATGCCAATTGGGTATTGCCGATTTGGATAGCAGTAGTCTGCAACAATTGTACAGTGATGCCAGAGTGCCTCCGACCATAGCTCAAATTAATTTGGCCAATTGTTGTGTCGTACCGCCGGAATTGAAAGAGTTTTGTACACAAAACGACATACAATTGCTGACTCATGGTGATCCGGAAATTTTACTAGCCGATAATGATTTTACGATTCCCGGCTATACAGTCGATTGGGTGATGCGTTATCAGGTGCATGTACGCTGTCGTGGTGTACTGACAGCCAAGGGTTATATAGT
>NW_026877095.1:0-20957 GCF_032173495.1 Musca vetustissima | reverse complement strand
TTAACTCCTTTATAACTCGGGAACTACTTAAGTATATGAAAAAAGTGAATAGTTTTGGGTTAATTGATCTGTCGTTGCAAACTGTTCATGATATTGACCTCCAAACTTTATTTTGGTGGAAGCTGTGTCTACTTTAATGTAAAACCAGTAAGGAAAGTAGTAAAGTCGGACGGAGCCGACTATATGATACCCTTCACCACTTTGAGTATATTCAACAGATGAATCCTAACAGAAGTCGCATTTTTAAAGGACCAGTAAAATGAAATTGGAACCATAAACACGTCATTCTGCAACCGATACTAAATTGTTCATTTGGTCAGATATAGAAGCTATATCTAAATCTGAACCGATTTCAGGAAACTTAAAACACATCATTCTAGACCTAATTTGTTACGCTGTGCCAAATTTCGTGCAAATCGAAAGATATATAGGGACTTTGGTGCACCATTTACATTAAATCTCACGAAAGTATATGTGGGAGCTATATATAAATCTGAACCGATTTTCAGGCAACTTTACACACATCATTCTAGACCTAATTTGCTACGCTGTGCCAAATTTCGTGCTTAAATCGACTCAAAAAGTGATTCTATGCATATTCTCAAAAGGAGCCATGGGTCTATCTCGATTATTTTTGCATGTTACAAACATATGCACAAAAACATAATACCCTGTACCAGAAAAAGAATTTGGTTCAAAAACCTCAAAACCTGGGGGCTACCAGAAAAAAATTACCAATATTTATAATTTATAGTGGAGAGATGTGCTACCTAATAAGAACTTGACGTACTAAATTACAGTCAATTTGGTCGAAAAATCCGAACAGAACCCCCAAAATACCAAAAATTTTGGGGTACCGTTATATGGGTACTACCAGAAAAACTGGACCTATATTTATAATTTTTAGTGGAGTAATTTGGTACCCAATAAGAACCCAATGTACAAAATTTCAGCGAATTCAGTTATAAAACGAGCCCAAAAACCCGAAAATACCGAAAATTGGGGGTGCCCTTATATGGGGGCTTTCCGAAAAAATGGACCTTTATTTATAATGTTTGGTAGGGAGATTTGCTACCCAATAAGAACTCAAAGTACCAAATTTCAGCGAATTCGGTTAAAAAACGCGCTCAATAACCTCAAAATACCGAAAATTTTGGGGTACCCTTATATGGGAGCTATGCCTAAACGTAGACCGATTTTCTCCAATTTCAATAGGGTTCGTCCTTGGGCCAATTAAGTGACCTGTGCCAAATTTCATCCAAATCGGATCATAAATGCGACCTGTACTTTGTTAACAAAAATACATGGACGGACGGACGGACAGACGGACATGCATAAATCGACTCAGAAAGTGATTCTATGCATATTCTCAAAAGGAACCATGGGTCTATCTCGATTATTTTTGCCTGTTACAAACATATGCACAAAGACATAATACCCTGTACCACAGTGTGGTGAAGGGTATAAAAATGTGTAAAAACAGGTTGAGGCGAACCAGTTTTTTCATGTTCTCTATCGATTTGTGACTAAGCCACTCATTGCACGGTCTTCGTGTCAAAATAAAACTAGAAGCCAACAAAATGGGGACTACGGCCCTTATGTATAATTTTTCAAAATTTTAATTTTACTTCTAGCTTTAATACGCAAACAGGAATTTATAAAAATCGATGATAAGATTATTGTAGTCGCGAATCTGCGTAATTTGATATGTGTTTTGTGTATGTAGTATGCACAGCTTCAGAGTAATACTCATCCGAAGGTGCGAATTTTGTGCGATCAAATTTCTAAAAAACCTATTTTTCGGGCCATATTTTTAGATCTGTCAACTGAATGATATGGGTACCCGCGATCAATAAGGTTTTTTACGTTTCGGATGATATAAAATCTTCTGCGTAAAATCGAATCTGCGTAATTTGATATGTGTTTTGTGTATGTAGTATGCACAGCTTCAGAGTAATACTCATCCGAAGGTGCGAATTTTGTGCGATCAAATTTCTAAAAAACCTATTTTTCGGGCCAAATTTTTAGATCTGTCAACTGAATGATATGGGTACCCGCGATCAATAAGGTTTTTTACGTTTCGGATGATATAAAATCTTCTTCGTGAAAATCCATCTACTAGAACGGGGGGAACTGGCCTTCCAAAAACACGAAATTTGGCAAATGTTTTTGAAAATATCGCGGATTTAATTGCGTTTTCTGTGGATCATTTCCGCTTCAATAAATGACCTCATACGGATTTTTATCTTTTTCGAAAAGAGAACGTTAAAAACTTCAGCCGAAAGAGAGATGTACCCAATTTATCTCAAAAATAGTGTGAGCTGGCACATCCATGGTTCTTAATGGACCACATTGAAATCGGTATAGATCGATGTATTTTTTTAGGGTGCACACCGAAATCGGATGCGCGTTAATGGCATATGGAGTTTTCGGAAATTATTCGCGTTTTACGATTTTTTGGGTACTTCAATGCAACGTGTGGCACATCTTAGCCGTCAAATGAAATTTCGCAAAATATACATGGATTGGAAGATAAACTTCAGTACTTCCTGGAAACCGCATGCGCATCAAATGATTTTGATAATTACGCGATTTAGACGCAATTTAAAATGTATGTATATTTCATAATATTATTTTATTTTAAGATTTATTTCTACTTACAGAACCCCAAGATTTATCAGAAGGGTCCTGGTACAATCCGCAAGTTGTATACTTATACACAAAAAGTGATTATTATTATATATGTCAATTTTTCGGCGAAATTCGGGTAAAATATAAGAATAACCCCAACATTTTTTTCTGAAATTTCTTGTATAAAATTAAAAAATAAATATGATGACATTATTTCTTCAAACCAAAAACAAATATTTTTCCTCAATATCTTGCTTTGTTGTCGGTGTAATTTACAAACCGCTACACGGACTTGTGTGATTTTGATATCATTTGATTCACCATGGTGTTTAGATTATGTAGATATTTTTAAATTAATTTTTAGGTGTGTGTATGTCATTAATATAATGAAAATATTGACGTAATCTCCTATATTTTTATTATAATTCTGATATTTCGCGAAGATATGCAACTTTATCGCGATTATTATAATATATTCATATTCTTATTTTACGGAGGAAGATATATATCAACGTTTTTAGTCAATATAATAAACGGCGTAATTTTAAGATTTTTTTCTTATGCCCAAAATTAAAACCTCGATAACTTTTGCGCGCATAAACAAAAAATTTGATCGTGAACGGTTTCGGAGTCAGAACATTTTTCTCTATATGTGTACCAAAAATCATTGATGTGCCACAAAAACAAAAAAGCTGATTTTTTGAAAATGGAATATTAAAAAATTGGCAATATTGCCCATATATATGGGAGCTACATCTAAATCTGAGCCGATTTTCACGAAAATGAACACACATCATTCATTTATGCAAATCGAAGCCTATATAGGGACTTTGGTACACCATATACATTAAATCGGCCGAACACATATATGGGAGCTATATCTACATCTGAAGCGATTTTCAAGAAATTTTACACACATCATTCTACACTTAATTCTGTACGCTATACCAATTTTCGTGCAAATCGAAGGATATATAGGGGCTTTGGTACACAATTTACCTAAAATCGGACGAAAATATGTATGGGAGCTATATTTAAATCTGAATCGATTGCTACCAATTTCAATAGAGTTCGTCCTTGGGCCAAATAAATGAGCTGTGCCAAATTTGATCCAATTCGGACAATAAAAGCGACCGATTACAGGACGTTTGGGATTATCATTATAACGCTGAACATCGAATTTTAGATTTCCGTTTTATATCACCCACAGATTTAGATATAGCCTTATGTAAATGGTGTACAAAAGTCCCTATATATCAATCGATTTACGGGAATGTTGGTATGGCGTACTGAATGAAGTCTAAAATGATGTGTGCTTCGTTTCGAGAAAATCGGTTCAGATTTACGTATAGCTCCAATATATATTTTCGTCCTATATATCCTTCGATTTGCACGAAATTTGGCATAACGTGTTAATACCAAATACGACTACAAAATACCAAATTACAGCGAATTCGGTTGAAACCCCGGTTTAAAGCCACCATGATACTGAACATAATTTTGAGTGGATAGATTTTTTACCCAACACGAGCGCACTGTACTAAATTACAACTAAATTGCATATTCATTCGGTTGAAAAAAGCCCTCAAGAAACCCAAAGTATCAATAACTGTGGGATACCATTATATGGGTGCTATGTCTAAACGTAGACCGATATAGATCATCTTCGAACATGACCTACTTGCACACAAATAACACATCCATGGAAACATTTGTCGATCTATCTCAATTCGTTTAGAGGCAAGAGTGATTACAACTAACAGACGGAAATGTTAAAATCATCATAGATTTTTACGCTGATTAAAAATATATGTACTTTATAGGTCCGGAAATGATTATTTCGATGGGTTACAACCGCAATAACAAACATAATATACCATCCATACTATGATGGAGGTTAAAAAACAGTAAGGAAAGCAATTTGAATTCGTTGTACAAAATTTCGCACAGATCGAGCAAACATAGGCTCTTTGATGCACCATTTACATCAAGTCGGACGAAAATTTATATGAAAGCCTTATCTAAATTTGAACCGATTTTAACAAAACTTAAAACATGACATTCTATACTAAATTCAATACGCTAGGTATGCATAAATTGACTCAGAAAGTGTTCCTATGCATATTCTCAAAAGGAAGCATATGTACTCAGTCATAATATCCTGTACCACAGTGTGGTGAAGGGTATAAAAACAAACTTATAATAATATCCATACTGTGTTCGAGTTTATTTTTATACTCACTAAATATTAAAGAATCCATAAATTGCAACATTAGAAACTCATTCTCGCCAAACTACTGTGCAACTAAAAATATATATGCTGGTATATAAAGCTATTGTTTAAGTCTTTGTATTTCTACGGTTAAACCCGCGCCATGAGTGTAATCGTTGTTTATTCTTTTCACCCCCATCTAACTAACTTGCAACAATTCTGTAGAATTCCTTTGCTGTTGCTGTTCAGCTCACAACAATACAAATACAGCTAAAAGTGCTACTACCCTCTTAAGGGGGTACATTTTATTTCAATTTTTTCCTTTCCATTCTTTCCTTGTGTGCTATATTCTTCCTTCACTTTTATAGGCATTTTCGCTTTTAATGCCATTTTCTCTATGTACAGTAATCAATCATCAATTACCGTTAAATCCATCAGGAATTATGCGTTAAATTGATTGAATGTCTGCTGTGTACACGGTGTAAGTGTGTCTGTGTGTGTGTTCACGTACGTACACTTTGTAGCGTCGATGCGGAACTGTTAGGTTTTACAACTACAACCCCAACAAAACTGAATCGCCAGAAGTGAAGCCACGAAGGCAGTCATTCAGTCAGTGTGTGTGTGTTGTAGGGGTGGTTGGCATTGAATGTTTTTGCAAGGTCTTTCAACTACAATGTGTTGGGGTTTGGCCTAACAAGTGAATGGTAGCGAATATTTGTGTGTGTACGAGTATGGCTAAGAATGTGGCTGTTGTTACTGTTGTTGAAACGACATTAGTGAGTGGGGTCACACAAAAAAGGGGGAAACACCAAATCAATAGGAGTGAGTTAAAATAAAAGAACACAAAAAGCGCACATACACACATTCGCATTCTCACATTATTTTACACTTTAAGTGTATTAGTTGCAGCTGATGTTTATGTTTACCACAGATATACGAGTCTTTGTTGTCGTACTTTACTCCTAAATACCCAAAACACACCCATCATATTCGCAGATTGTAATCCTTGCATGCTTCAAGTGGGTGTGTGTGTGGGGGGGTTTGGGTTAAGTGTTGTGTTTTGGCATTTTATGTTGTTATTTGATGAGGTTTAATAAACTGACTTTTTGTTGCAGTGTTGCTCACACGTATACACTTATTACATTGATTTATATCCGCACGTAAACACAGCTACACACACAAACATAAATATACTATATATTTTGGAAATATTGAACTATACTTTAAGACTGACGAAATGTCATAAAGCGAATTTTTCCGAAACGGGAACAAATTAAATTAATGTTAAATGTAGTATTTGGTAAATATCGATAAAATCAGCAAGAAGTCATGGGTTTAAATTGAAAATAAAGAAGAAAAAAAAAAACATATCAGAGATTTTGGGTTCGGCCGAGCCATTAAAGTATGATATGATAAAGTATGATACGATGAAATGCAGAAATACTAAATGTATTTTTCTAAATTTGGATCGAAATTCCAAAATTTTGGCAATAATGTAGGAAAAGGCTGCTATTGAAAATACAAACGAATATAAATGTGGATATTGTGATTGATAATTTACAAAATTTTAACAGACAACAAGGATTCCGAATATAACAAGCCGCTTAAAAAACATGAAGGTACAAAAATGTATCGTCCGATTTAAGGTAAATGGTGCACCAAAGTCTACATATATTTTCGTACTGAACTTAGTATATCCTAGAAGTTAGATATAAATGCAGCGCCAAACTCCCCAGGTGAGTCCGATTAGCACAAAATTTTGCAAAGCTTATTGAAGTTATTATAAGATAACGTGTGGCAAGTTTTGTTGGAATCGATTCAGATTTAGATATAGTTCCTATATATAGTTTCGTCCGATTTCAAGTAAAAGGTGCACCAAAGACCCGAAGTTAGGCCGATTGACAAAAAAATTTGCAAAACATACTGAAGTTTATATAACCTACCAATGGTGTACCAAACTCCTCATGTTTATCAGATATGTATCCAAATAATCACCGGGTGTCCGATTGATATTTGCTTCAAATTGATTTATATAATTTTGTCCCATTGTAAGAAGCAATTCTACATTTGACCAAATGAAAAATTTAGTATAGGTTGCCGAAAGACATATTTATGGGTCCAATTTAATTTTACTGGTCCTTCAAAAATGCGACCCACGAAATCTAACTTTGCGTTATTTGCACCCTCTTGAAACCTGACTAAAGGTCAACATATATTACTAATATTCAGTAGACGAGGGCTGTACTTGTCCAGATTCTCTTTACCGTGGGTTATGTGGTGATGTTGGGCTTTCAATTGTGGCCTCAAAAAAAAAAGTTTAAGTTTTCGGTCCACTTCATCCCAAAATTATTATTTGATCAAAAATTTTGTAATTTTTCACACAAAAGTCAGGGTCCAGTTGACCCGCTAATATTGACCAATCTTTATCAAAACAGGCATGCTTATTCTTTGGCCCGATCCCCTTCTCCATGCAAAAATTCAGACAAAAATAAGGTTTCGTGAAGATTGGTCCACAACTGTGGCGTGTATCGTGTTTACAAATTATAATGGACAGACGGACGGACGGACACACATGTCTAGATCGACTCATCTAGTCGAGATATGACGATCGGTATACTTAAAGGTGGGTTTTTTTTCAATAGAATATCATGTTTTGTTATTGCTCCAACGTTTCTGCATTATCTTATTTGTCCCTTTTTTAAGGATTCGTCCTTTTGATTTTTATATTGAAATCAGTATATAACACGAAAAATTTTAGATTTGGCATATAAATTTAGTGGTTTCCACTCAGTTATTGGTATATTTCATTTTTAAACAAATTGTTAATTATTTTTCAGACTGCCATTATAGAATTGCATATGTTTGCTATATATTCTACATATAGTTTTTGACAGTTAGGGGATCAAGTTTCGGTCGGTGGCCCAGATATCACATGGGATATTTGTTGTATTTATAAGTTCAAAACAATTTGTTTCATTATTGTGCGCTTTTAAGCATCCTTATCCTAAAGTACTTGGTAAGTAGTAATAAAATATCCATTAAATTGTCTTTATTTCGTTATTCCCCATAGGGTTAGAAACTTCCCTCATAATTGCCTATACCGGCAATTCTGGTATAGGATCCACATAATGGAACATAACATATATTTTCAAAAGAAATAAATTTTGATTTTATGGAAGACGTGAGCAAATAATGATAGCGATTAATCTTACTATTCCTTTTCGATTTATTATTATTAAATTTAACTCTAATGAGAATATAAATTTATTTTCATATACAATAGTTTTTTTAAGGCAATGACAATCCAATTAATTGTAGAAAATTAACATATTTTGAGAATTTTCCATAATTGACAATTACTTAAATAATTGACAACTACCAAAGGGAACTACGAAGAGGTGAAACCATAAAAATCTTTCAAAATATATTTTGCACCAAAAGCGTATAGGCCAATTAGCCTTACTTCATTTCTACTCAAAACCATGGAACGAACAATCGACACCATGATAAAGAGCAGCATCCCCAATGACACGCTGAAATACAAACAACATGCGTACGTAAAAGGGAGATCAGTGGAAACTGCTTTACATGAGGTAGTACACCACATCGAAGGAACTTTCGATAAGAAAATGTACACTTTAGCAGTCTGCATTGACATCGAAGGAGCCTTTAATAATGTCAGCACCGAAACACTTATCCAATCCTTAGAAGCCTTTAGTGTTGACCAGGCAATCATAGACTGGGTCAACCATATGCTAAGGAATAGATGGATAAACTGTAGCCTACAAGACATAACAATCAGGGACAAAGTAGGACAAGGGACACCGCAAGGAGGGATACTGTCACCACTCCTGTGGGTCACTACCATCAGTAGTCTCTTAAGGAACTTAACCGAAGATGGTTTTGAACCAGTCTGTTATGCAGACGACGTTATAATACTTCTAAGGGGAAGGAACCCTAACTTACTATGCAGGAAGGCTGAAACGGCGTTAAACATCGCCTTTAATTGGGCGAAGCCGAGGGGTCTAAACGTAAATCCGGACAAAACGGAAATATGTCTCTTCACTAGAAAGACAAAAATAGCACAGTATGAAGAACCAATCTTTCAAAACAAAGTGATAGCAATATCAAATAAAGTCAAATATCTAGGTGTCATACTAGATAGAAAACTTAGATGGAAAGACCACATACATCAACGGGTCGAAAAGGCACATAGATGCTGGTCTTTCTGTAGAAGAGCCGTGGGCTCTAAATGGGGATTCAACCCAAAGATGGTACACTGGATCTACAAGAGCGTTATTAGGCCAATTCTAACTTACGCGTCTGTAGTCTGGTGGACAGCAATTGACAAAAAATGCAATGTAATAACATTACAGAAAGTCCAAATAACTTGTTGTCTAGGCATATGCGGGGCAATGCGGACAACACCAACTAGGGCACTGGAAACTATACTGTATATACACCCAGTTGACATCCAAATAAAATACGAAGCGGCCATCGCAGCTTTAAGACTTAAAGCCATGAACGAGTGGATCGAAAACGGACACTACACACCGCACGAAAACATACTGCAGGCTACGATCGGAAACTCAATTAACCACTTTGAGTCAGATCGAATACCTGAAACAAGAGCAATCACGTTGTGTGAAATCCTGATACCGGACAGAGACTCATGGAGCAGCGGAACACTAGCTCACATGCCTCCGGGGAACTGTTGTTACACGGATGGCTCCCGGCTAGCGGGAAAGACGGGACTGGGACTCTTTATTGAAGAACCGGGGACTGAAATCTCACTTCGCCTGCCAGATCACAACACGATCCTACAGGCGGAGGTTCAAGCTATAAAGGAGTGTCTAAGGTGGTTAAGCTCTAACTCTGGGCATAATAACATAAACATCATGACAGATAGTAAACATGCTATTAATGCAATAACATCCAAGACAGTTACATCAAAAACCGTACTGGAATGCATAAAAACAATAAACAACTTCTCACGACACGGTCTTGTACGTATAATATGGGTACCGGGTCACTCAGGAGTCATAGGAAACGAGATAGCCAAATAACTCGCCAGACGTGCTACGGACCTAATCAACATAGATGTGAACAATGCAAAACCTTTCAGCGCTTCACGTCTAGAAATGAGGTCATGGGCGAAAGAGGCGCACAAAACACTCTGGAATAACGAGAGGACTGGAAAAAACACAAAAATCTTATGGGGAGACCCAAATGAGGATAAGACTAAGCAAATACTCACGCTAAACAAGAAAGAACTAAGCAGACTGATAGGCATTCTCACAGGACACCTTAACCTGCAGTCACATTTACACAAGATTGGGTGTTCGGGAAGCAGCAGGTGCAGAGCGTGTGGGGAAGACAACGAAACGTTGGAACATTTTCTATGCCACTGCCCAGCTTTTGCATTCATCCGAACCCAATTCTTGAAAACCGACACTATTCCTGAACTTAATGACCTAAGGGGGTGTGAATGGAAAATATTAAAGGACTTCTGTAAAAACACAGAATTCCTAGAAGAATAGGGAAACCAAACAAAATACTTAAAAAAAATAATTCCAATCTAAATACTTTTCCTCCTAGAGCGCACAACAGGCCTACTATGGCTTAAGTGTATGTCCCATAGTGGACATGTGGTGGTTTTTAAACCACCCCTCTTTTCAAACTAACTAACTAACTATTTTGCAACATTTTAGCGGATTTTTCTCAAAATGTGAATGAAAGAACATTTTCCACTTCAATTACAGACTACTAACGGAAATTTTGAGTCAAATCGGTCCAGCCGTTTCTTTAAAATAATGTTTGCAAGATTTTCGCGGATTTTTCTCAAAAATTTCTTTCATAAAAACCTTCCCACTGTAATTACCGACAACTGAAAGAAATTTGGAGTCAAATCGGTCCAGCCGTTCTCAATTGATGCGTTAGTATACATTTATATATATATATATATATAGATGACAAAGCAAAATTCCAGTGGGGATATTCTTCCATTCTACTCAGATCCGAAGCACGTCTATTTATTACCTCCGAAAATGTCGCTCTTAAGATTTTTGATAGAGTCCTTAAAGAAAAGAAATCGATATTCCAGTTTACCTTATCACTGCTGAGAAAACTAATAAATTTCAAATTAAATATTTCAGAAGAATCCCACAGTTCTTCATAAACAATCATTTTTGAATCGATCATTTTTGAACGATCCTGATAAATACGTCAATAATTTAGTTTACCATATTTGCAGGATCCACATGAAGATTTTACATTTAAAAATTTAGATAATTTTTGACATCAACATTTTCCTGAATTTTAATAAATTGTTCCGTCTTTTGACAAGCATACGTACGTACATACATGACATTGTCAATTTTGTTGTGTTTAGACTTGTCATTCATTCGCTTATGGAGTCATTCACTCATTATTTGAACATTTCATGGTTTTTATTTCTTTGGTTCATTCATTCTATCAGGCAGTCAGTCATTTATTCATTCACTCGCTCACCCAGTTGTTCAATCCATTTACATTTGAGTGTATTTGCATTTCAAAATGTCAGTCAGTTATTTGATATTTTAGATGTATTTAGTACAACAGAAAACAGATTTACAACCGAGATTTTGTCATTCAGTTTTATGTCAGCCATCCACTCAGTCAGTCACTCAGACCGACAGACAGTCGGTATTTGTACACTCTGCTGCCGTTTGGTATTTGCTTGTTATTTTCTAATTTCATTTAAAGCATTCCATCGTCATAAAGTGAAAGAGGTACGACGGGACAATTGTACAGCGAAGTCTGAATGAACGAATGAATGATGAAAAATGCACAAACTCCAGAACTGTGATCAAGATTCGCACAGGAAAAAAAACAACCTCAACCCGTAACAGAAGCAGAAAAGTCATAAAATAAATTAGAATTTGTCCAAGAAAATAATACGATATATAGGTAGAAACTTGCTTACGTTATAAAGGAATAAGAATTTTTGATGTTGTATATTACGGCGGAATGGAAAATAAAGCGGATATATGATTAGTTTTAAAATATAAGTGCATTAAGCTGACGGAAATATTAGGTTGGGGAAAAAGAAATCCATTATTTTTATATAAACTATAGGACATTATTTAACATGCTTCGGAATGTCCGATTTGGGCCAAATATGCGCCGTTTTGTTGTATGATTTGTTGCATTTTAAATGTAACTTCATAATGCCTCTCTCATAGAAGTCCTGCTCTCCTTTTTTGTAAAAACTCTAGTAGTCGATTTTCACAATCCTCCCTAGATACCAATTTTTATACCCTACACAACTATGTTGTCAGGGTATTATAGCTTTGTGCAGCCCCAAAAGTTTGTAACGCCGCGAAATATTGGTCCTAGTATACCGATCGTCATATCTCGACTAGCTGAGTCGATCTAGACATGTGTGTCCGTCCGTCTGTCCGTCTGTCCATTATAATTTGTAAACACGATACAGGCCACAGTTATGGACCAATCTTCACGAAATTTTGCATGTAGGATGGGTTGTGGTCAATGAAGGCACCTATTGTTTTTGGAAAAGATCGGTTAATATTTAGAGGATGAAATGGACCAAATACTTAATTTTTGTCAGTTTTTCTGGTCGCTCCAGAGGCCGCAATTATAGCCCAAACACCGTGAATTTTTGCATGGAAAAGGGGATCGGGCCAAAGGATAAGCATGCATGTTGTGATAAAGATCGTTAAATATTTAGCGGGTCAAATGAACCCTGACTTTTGTGTGAAAAATTACAATATTTGTATCCTATAGCATATAGATTTACTCCTGAAGGACATAGACCCGGGAAGTTGATAGTATACCCAAGAGGAGTGAATGACCTTTAAATTGATACCAATTTTTTTTCGACGTTCCCACGCCTCTCATTCCTACCCCTGCCGACCGAGGGGGCGGCCTCCACTTACGTAGCGATCGCGTACACACCATGATCCGTATCATGATGGGATTTGAGAGTGGAATAGAAAATCCAGCTACAGAATCTACTTCAACAGCAAGTTTGTTATTAAGTTTTACTACTCATTTAAAAATACAATAATATTAGATTTTATTTGTTCTACGCTCATGCAAAAATCTGCATTAGAGTATACAGAGTTAAAGTCAATACACATTTTACTAAGAGAATCTCCCATAGAGTAATTCGTGCGGTGGAATTCTACATATAACAGTTGATAGTGTCTACTAGATCGGACAGGAACATTTATTCTAATAGAAGAAATTGGGAAATCCGAAGGTATATTAACATTTAATATTGTTAGTACCATCATAGTATTCAACATAATACGTCTACATTTCAATGTTGGCAAACGAATTAATTTTAACCTACTAGTATAAGATGGCAACACAAAACTACTATTCCAATGTAATCCTCTCAGTGTAAAAACTAAAAATTGTTTCTGCACGGATTCGATTTTATTGTCGTATGTACTCGGATATGGGAGTTACACTTAAATGTTTACAGGTGCTTACATACTCTGATATTATTAAGTAACCCATTACCACTCTAGAGGGCAGAAATATAGCGCTCATCGCTTTGAAATTTTTCACTAGTATCCAGGTATGGTCAAGGACAACGCCTATAATTTTTGGTGATGATCAGATAATAATATTGGAATGAAGTGGACCGAAAACGTTTTTTTTTCGAGTGGATTTACAGTCCACAATTGAAAGCCGAACAACACAAAACAACCCACGTTGAAGGAATCTGGACTAGTAATTAGAAGGACTGTACTGAATGGTAGTAATATTTGTTGTATTTGTTGCAAACATGGCGAAATTGTTCCCAAGCTCAGAATGTGGTGCCACAGAAAGTTAGATGTTCATGGAAGTTGTGTAGGATATTATATGGTCGGCCCCGTCCGACTATACTGCTCCGCTCACTGGTTTATCATTAAAGAAATTTTGCAATGCAAGAAAAATTTGATAATCGCTTGGTGCCAACTCCGGACTGTATAACGGATGCATTAAAACTTCGCAACCAAGGTTGCGAAGTCTCTGGCGTTGTCCTTATAAAACACGACACCTCTCCTGCTGGCCAATTCTGGCCGTTTCTGGTCAATTGCTATCTTCAAACCAGTCCAGTTATTGACAGTAGAGATCAGAATTTAGCGTTTGGCAATATGGAAGCAACTCATAAGAAATAATCCCCATCCAGTCCCACCAAATCCATAGCAGAACCTTCCGGGCCGTTAGTCCTGGTTTGGCCACCGTTTGAGGTGCTTCGCCGCTCTTTGACCACGATCGTTTTCGCATTTACATGAAATTTTGCATAGCGTATCAGAATGACTTTATAATGGTCTATGCAAAGTTTCGTTGAAATCGGTTTAGGTTTAGATAAAGCTCCCATAGATAATTTCGTGCAATGCGATTGTGCACGGAAAAATCTATTTTTATACTCTTCACCATTTTTATACTCTTTGCAACAGGCAAAAGGAAACGAGATAGACACTTGGTACCTTTTGAGAAAATGCATAGAATCACTTTCTAAGTCCATTTATGCATAACCATCCCGTGTTCCGTCTGTCTGTCCATTTTAAATTGTATACAAAGTACAGGTCGCATTTATAAACATAGCGCATAATATAGTTATGTGCTAAGTTTCATGGAAATCCGTTCAGCTTTAAATATAGCTCCCCTATATATTTTCGTCCGATTTAATGAAAATGGTACATGCAAATCTTTCGATTTGCACGAAATTTGGCATAGGGTATTGAATTAGATCCAGAATGATGTGTGCTAAGTTTCGTGAAAATCGGTTCAGGTATAGATATAGCTCCCATATATGTATTTTCGTCTGATTTTATGTAAATGGTGCACCAAAATCCCTATATATCTTTCGATTTTCATGAAATTTTGCATAGTGTACTGAATTGAGTCTAGAATGACGTTTTCAAGTTTCGAGAAAATCGGGTCAGATTTAGATATAGCTCTCATATATAGTTTCGACCGATTTAACATAACTGGGGCACCAAAGTCCATATATATCTTTCGATTTGCACGAATTTGGTATGTGTTGAGATTGGTGTTAGTCGGTGTACTTATAGATAAATATCACATATTTAGGTTCGTTCAATTTCATGTTATATTTTTTCAAAAAGGCGACGTCTGCTAGGATACATATGTAGAATATACCCAAAGTGGTGAAGGGTATCATATAATCGGCCCAGTCCGACTTTACTACTTTCCTTACTGGTTTATACTAAAATAGTTACCTGATTTGTTCCGCGTGTTGGGGTTGTGTCCCCATTGTATTCTGCCATAATATGGTCGTTACTGGGAATAGTTGAAGACGATTAAGCTATCTGTTGTAATCATCCCCCTTCTCAAGTTATCGTGGAAATAAACTCAAACCTGACAATAATGAAATATATCGACAGGCATTTAGGCATCTCCTCCATATAATGATACCTCATCCTTGATATAAAAAAATATGTAAAATTGGGTTTAAAATAGCATTTACCGGTCATTTATTAGGTATAGCCCTCATATAATGATGTCCCCAAATATTCGCTACTTCCTACACTATGTAATATTGGTCCCATTATGGTTTACATAATCTGTTTGTAGAAATGTTTGTATACGTTTTGGTATGTTCCCTATATTTTCATTTCAAATACCTGTCAGTATACCTATGGTGAAGGGTATCCAAAGTTCGGCCCTACCGAACTTAATGCTTTTTAACTTGTGTTTTTTTTTAAGTGTACTAGTTAGAACTCAATATATCAAATTACAGCTGATTTGGTGCCTAGAAGGTTCAAAATACCGAACATGAAATGATATACATTATTTTCAATACCAAGTACTAGCAATGTATGTGCTAAACGATGACTGCTAATTTGTCCTTCTAGTTTCTAATTTCATTCCCCAATTTTCCACGCTTAAAATTTGGTTGCATACCGCTGAATCCACCTAGCTACTTGGTCTATTAGTTTTTCATTAATTATAGTCAATCTATAGGTCACACCCGCTTAATGCATATTACCACCTCTCATACTGACCTATCAACATCTTAAAATAAAACCTTTTCACATTCTTCATTCCTTGATTTATTTTGTCCAACATACTACAAAATTTCTGTTGACAACCCTATAATCCTCCATTATCGAAAGTTTGTATGGAACAAGGAGAAAAAAAGCCCAGAAAATCATTCTCACGTACGTGAGCCTATTTTGTGATATGCAAACAAAAACTCTTTGCCACAGCTAATGGTTGTCTATTTGTATTCCCTCTCCTTTATAGGCAGACTTAGCATGCAAAATCATCATCATCATCGGTTCTGAAATCGTTGGTAATGTTGTTTAACTTGACATCGGTTATATGCAACACTTAGCCCAAGGCACATTAGGCAAATTTCTTCGTCTGTGACATTTCATTGGTTTGTTGTTTTCAGATTTCGTGATGTAAATTTACCACGTTTTAACCGCGAAGAGAAGTTTTTCGCCAATGCAATGTCATTGAAATTGACAGGCATCACAATATCATCGTAGTCGCTGTAATGCGGATTTATCACTCATCCTTTCTTTCTTTTTTTCTACTTTCTTTTTTTTTCGCTACAGTGGGCGTTTAGAAATTTTGGTTAAGAGCAGTAATGTACTAACTATTTTGGTAATATTTTTATTAGGAGTATGTTAACATGCAATTTGGCAGATCATAATTTCTTCAGCTTTTAGTGAAACATGGCGTTTTTGTAGAAGAACGTATTGTTATAGCAACTGAAGTACAGAATCGTACATTGTTATTCATTTTGTGGTTCTTGGTTCTCGCTATCGGAATTCATGAAGGTTGCACCTTGTATTGGCCACTACCACAGAGAAAAAGGGGACTGATGACTAGACTTAACTGCTTATCACTCCAGACATGCTTGATGTCAAAGGAAACGGTGCTCCCGAAGTCCACATGTTGTACATGTTACGCAAGGTGCCCGCAGTGCGAGGACAAAGCTAATTGAGGAGACTGTGCCATCCAGACAGGAGTGATACCGATGGTAATAGCCAGACAAGTTCCACATCGACAACATTTAGTTTTAGTGATGGATGGGTAAGATATCTGTCTCTCCATAAGGATGCTCATCTGGTGTCATAGGGAAACATTCGGTTGCACTTCCGTTAGGTCTGAATTTTCTTCCATTGCGTGAAAGCACACTGGAGCCGCACAGCATATTTCGCTTCTCATCTCAACAGTAACTTTCGCCGACCCCTTAAAAGACTATCGAACTTTACACCCAATATCGTGACGCAATCGGTGGTCGGAATTTGTTCTCCATAGGCCATTAGGCTCATTTCAGCCGTCTTAGTGGCGGATATTTTCATAATTCTCAGGTGAAAGGAAATGTCTTTTCTGGCTCTAAAATGTGTGACAATGTCGTGTAATGGTGTGACAATAACGTGCAATGATTTTACAATATCCACGTTGCTTTTTGAGTTACTACAAAACTGTAGGGCCTTAAGTCTTTTCTTCATACATTGTGGTAGTAATTTCTAGGTTGGGAGAGCTCTTATACAACGAAGAACACTTATCATTGTACTACCGAGACATAATCGAGGCGTACAATACCTTGGGTCTTCAGGGATTATGTGACGTAGCTCATTACGTTCGGTGGCTAATACCATCACCTCTGCTGGGTAGGGCACAAATGATTCTTTGCATCAAATTCGAGATTTTTGAGTGATTTATATATATATATATAACTTTCGAAGGCAATAATGAATTCATCCATACTGTGGACATCGTAGTATTTTGTCCAAACTTAGTTCGAAAATGATGAATATCCGTCCACTACTTCTGGTACCTCCCCACAAAATGGTCAAAATTGCGGTATAGAAAAATTATATAATATTATGTGAATGGACTATTCGATTTGACTTACTATCTTTTCCAATAGATCAAGTCCGAAGATGGGATCTCCACCATAAACGGCACAAATGTTGAATATTTATAAATTGAATATCAGGCGAATGGAATGTCCGATTTGAACAAAACGTTGAACAACCTCTTATTTTTACCAAACCAAGATTAAGTCCGAAAACGGGATCTATTGGTCGAATATTTCATTTTCAATATTTATACATTCAATATCAGGCAAATGGAATATCCGACTTGAACCAAATTTTGCCAAACCTAGCATCTTTACCAACCCTAGATCGAGTCCGAAGATGGAACCCATTGGTCTACTACTTCTGGTACCTCCCCCACAAATTGTCAAGATCAGACGAATGAAATATCCGACATTAACCAAACTTTGAACAACCTTTTATCTTAACCAAACCAAGATCAATTCAAGGGAGTTTTGGTCAGCTAATTCTGGCAAGTCTCCCACAAAGGGTACATTTTTCAATGTATATATAATTAATATTAGGAGAAGATAATGTCCGATTTGAACCAAACTTTGCACAATCTATTATCTTTACTAAGTCTAGACCATGTACGAAGATGAGACCCGTCGCCCCGGTGATTGGGTATTATGTTTGAAAATATGCATAGAATCACATTCTGAGTCGATTTATGCATGTCCGTCCGTGTGTCTGTCCATGTTAGTTTATAAACAAAGTACAGGTCGTATTTATGATCCGAATTGGACGAAATTCGTTACATTTATTTGGCCCAAGGACGAACCCTATTGAAATTGGGAAAATTCGGATCAGATTTAGATATTGCTTCCATATATATATTTTCGTCCGATTTTATCTAAATGGTGGACCAAACACATAATATTTGTCCGATAGGTCTAGTTTTATATCTGTGAAGTCTTGTTAAATCCGTTAAGATTTAGATATAGCTTCCATATATAGTTTGTTCAGATATAGATATATCTCCCATATCTAGTTTCGTCTTATTTTTGGCAAATAGTGCACCAAACCCTCAATATTTGACCAATTCAAACTAAATTTTGCACAGCGTACAGACTTAAGTCCAGTTTGATTTCTGTAAAATTTTGTTGAAATCAGTTGAGACAAACCTACTATTTCTCCGATTCAAACAAAAATTTCCACAGCGCACTGAAATATGTACACGAAGTTTTATGGAAAGCGGTTCAGAAATGGTGCACCAAACCTTAATATTTGTCCGATTGCAACAATATTTTGGTACAGCGTACCAAATTAGGTCCATATTGATGTATACGAAGTTTTGTGGAAATCGGTTTAGAATTAATTATAGCTCTCATATACAGTTTCGTCCGATTTTTGTTAAATGGTGCACCAAATTCCCAAGAATTGTCCGATTGATTGTGAGTTTAGAGTGAGTTGCAATAATCGGTTTAGATTTAGATATATCTAACATATATATTTGCGTCTAATTTTATGTAAATGGCCCACCTATGAGCCTACGACTATTCGATATAAACGAGATAAAATTGTGGACAGAGCACTGAGGTGCAGCATACCAAAATGTATATGCCACGGTTGCTCAATTAGGTCCAGATATTCTTTTTGCTCGATTTCATATAAATGGTACACAAATGAGTCCGATTGACATGCAATCTTTCATAGATTTCATAATAGTATGTGTATGGGTTTTTAATTGGTTGAAATATTTATGTAGATTTCACATTTATTTTCGACTCCATTTCAATGCCCATCTAAAGATTATATGTCGGTTCTACCGACTGATATTATATATATAAGCATGTCTTGTATGTATGAAAAGTGGTGAAGAGTATCATATAGTCGGCCCGGTCTGACTTTTGAGCTTTCCTTACTGGTCGATATATCTCGAATGTGATATTCCGGGGCGTGAAGAATGGAAACGATATTTGCAGAAAATATTTACTATAAATCCTGCCTTTGAAATTGCTATTATTTAAAATTATGTAAAATTGCGTTTTAAATACACACCCTATAGACTTCGAGTTGTCAGAACTCTAGCATTTTTCTCGTTCCACTGTAAGTGTTGCCGACAAAAATAAGCCTTTGCTAACAGCATATATTTATTTTCATTTAGTCGGATTTGCTAATCTTCAAAGCATTTCCAAGGATAATTATTGTTATTATATATATATATATATATACTAGCGGGCCCGGCAAACGTTGTCTTGCCTAGCAATATTGTTTATGTCTAATTTTCGGAATTTTAGGTTTGTTTTTATACCCTCCACTACTTATAATATATTTGATAGTGAAAATGTTCAACAGAATTGCTTTTAATGCTTAGGAATACTTATTGAGCAGAAAATCTCCCTAATTAATAATATCAATATAGACCCAAGTATTCGGATAGCTCTCATATAACGGTATCCCTTAATATTCGGTATTTGGGTGTAATTTTACATTCGCCCAAGCTACCAAATATCCCCATCTAATAGTACCCCACATTTGTTGATGCTGTAAAAAAGTCCTTCGATTTGCACGAAATTTGGCATAGCGTACTGAATTTAGTGTGGAAAGATGTTTGTTAAATTTGGTGAAAATCAGTTCAGATTCAGATCTAATCGGCTTTATTTTGGCATTTGGTTCTTATTTGGTTGAATGAATCGCACTAAAATTATATATATTGGTCCACTCTTTGAGGTAGCTCCTATATAACGGTACTCAAAATATTCGGCATTTTGGGGAGTTTGTTTCAGTGTGGATGTAATGTTTTATTTCGGATGATCAAAACCTCTTTACAAAAATTAGCAATATTGGTAAAATTTTCCGTGTAGCCCCATATAATAGTATCCCCCATTGTTTGGTATTTTCTCATGTGGTGTCGAATCTTCATTCCAAAAATTAATATATATCCATTCTCATTGTAGTAGCTATAATATACCATAACGGGATATTGAAGGGTAACAAACATTTATGGGGTAACATTTCTATTTAGGCCTCCATACAGGTCCCACTCCATTTTCGGAATTGTGAAGACTTTGACCGAATTTTCTCATAGAGTATGCCATACATATTTCCCGTTATATTTTCGGTACGTTAAAGTTCTTTCCCCATTTTTCCAACCTGAGTGTCTATAACTTTGAACATTACTGTAAAAAATCATCAAATCATACTTCCTAATAGTGTTGTAACATTGTACCAATATGAATGTCCCGACAGATTTAAGGAATATACATATGAGAAGATATAAAAAGTTAGATTTTAACAACATTTTTACATGT